>NW_027520237.1:0-2500 GCF_051989625.1 Stigmatopora argus
TGTCGTCGTATTTGGTCGCGTGCCGACGTTTATGGCTGTCTTTACCCAGGGGAAATCACCCCCAGTGCCTGGTAGTCATGTCTGATAAGCTCCAGTAAGCTCCAGTATTTTTTATTTCATCCATAAGTGCTGATTTTAACCCATTTTAGTGAATTTTTGGGCCTTTGGCGAACGGTCGTCGCGCCGACGTTTATGGCTGTCTTTTACCCAGGAAAATCACCCCCAGAGCCCAGTAGTCATGTCTGATAAGCTCCAGTAACTCTATTTCATCCATAAGTGCTGATTTTATTTCATTTTAGGCACTTTTGAGAATGGTCGTATGTCGTCGTATTTGGTCGCGTGCCGACGTTTATGGCTGTCTTTCCCCCTGGAAAATCACCCCAAGAGCCTGGTAGTCATGTCTGATAAGCTCCAGTAAGCTCCAGTAATTCTATTTCATCCATAAGTGCTGATTTTAACCCATTTTAGTGAAATTTTGGCACTTTCGCCAATGGTCGTCGTCGTCGCGCCGACCTTTATAGCTGTCTCCCCCCCCCCGGGAAAATCACCCTCAGTGCCCGATATTAATGTGTGGAAAAGCTCCAGTATTTGTATTTCATGGTTTAAAAACCATCACTACGCTTTTGGAAACACTTTTCTGCACATTTTAACCATTTCCCGGTACCTTAAGAGAGTCATAGTTACTCCCGCCGTTTACCCGGCCTGGTTGATGGACCTTGCTCATTTTCGCCGTCTGGCGGACAAACTTCAGTACTGCATTCGGGTCAGGTGCGGTCGACATTTCTTGCCGGCTTTTCAAGCACTTTGCCTGGGTTGATTTAAAACATTTTGCCCTGTTTATTTTTAACAAGTTTACCCACGTTTTACAAATCTTCTGCGGGCTTTAGATGCACTATTCCTGGGTTGATTAAAAAAAAATTGCCCTTATTATTTTTAACAAGTTTACCCACGTTTTACAAATCTTCTGCGGGCTTTAGATGCACTATTCCTGGGTTGATTTTAAACATGTTGCCCTTTATTTTTAACAAGTTTACCCACGTTTTTCAAAACTTTGTGCAAGCTTTAGATGCACTATTCCTGGGTTGATTTAAAACATTTTGCCCTTTTTATTTTAACAAGTTTACCCACGTTTTACAACTCTTCTGCGGGCTTTAGATGCACTATTCCTGGGTTGATTTTAAACATTTTGCCCTTTTTATTTTTAACAAGTTTACCCACGTTTTACAACTCTTCTGCGGGCTTTAGATGCACTATTCCTGGGTTGATTTTAAACATTTTGCCCTTTTTATTTTTAACAAGTTTACCCACGTTTTTCAAAACTTTGTGCGGGCTTTAGATGCACTATTCCTGGGTTGATTTTAAACATTTTGGCCTTTTTATTTTAACAAGTTTACCCACGTTTTTCAAAACTTTGTGCAAGCTTTAGATGCACTATTCCTGGGTTGATTTTAAACATTTTGCCCTTTTTATTTTAACAAGTTTACCCACGTTTTACAAATCTTCTGCGGGCTTTAGATGCACTATTCCTGGGTTGATTTAAAACATTTTGGCCTGTTTATTTTTAACAACTTTACCCATGTTTTACAAAACTTTCTGCGGGCTTTTCAAACACTTTTCCTGGGTTGATTTTTAACATTTTGGCCTGTTTATTTTTAACAACTTTACCCACGTTTTTCAAAACTTTGTGCGGGCTTTAGATGCACTATTCCTGGGTTGATTTAAAACATGTTGCCCTTTATTTTTAACAAGTTTACCCATGTTTTACAAAACTTTAAGGGGGCTTTTCAAACACTTTTCCTGGGTTGATTTTAAACATTTTGGCCTGTTTATTTAAAACAACTTTACCCATGTTTTTCAAAACTTTAAGGGGGCTTTTCAAACACTTTTCCTGGGTTGATTTTTAACATTTTGGCCTGTTTATTTAAAACAACTTTACCCATGTTTTTCAAAACTTTAAGGGGGTTTTTCCAAACACTTTTCCTGGGTTGATTTTAAACATTATGCCCATTTTATTTTTAACAAGTTTACCCATGTTTTACAAAACTTTAAGGGGGCTTTAAGAACGCTATTCCTGGGTACAATTTAAACATTTTCATCAGTATTTTGCAAAACTTTTACCCTGCTTTTCAAACACTTTTCCTGGGTTGATTTTTAACATTTTGCCCTTTTTATTTTTAACAAGTTTACCCATACTTTTCAAAACTTTAAGGGGGCTTTTCAAACACTTTTCCTGGGTTGATTTTAAACATTTTGCCCATTTTATTTTTAACAACTTTACCCATGTTTTTCAAAACTTTAAGGGGGCTTTTCAAACACTTTTCCTGGGTTGATTTTTAACATTTTGGCCTGTTTATTTAAAACAACTTTACCCATGTTTTTCAAAACTTTAAGGGGGTTTTTCCAAACACTTTTCCTGGGGGTTGATTTTAAACATTATGCCCATTTTATTTTTAACAAGTTTACCCATGTTTTACAAAACTTTAAGGGGGCTTTAAGAACG
>NW_027520237.1:10000-12500 GCF_051989625.1 Stigmatopora argus
CTTCCTCCCTGCTTAGGCTCGCGCTTGCCGGCATGTGGAACCTGGCGTAACGTAACACACCCGCGTGTAGGACCGGCCTGGGTTGTGTTTTCCCCTCCTACCTTCCTTTCGTTACACGTGGGCGTGCACAGTGCACCTACCGCTCCGCGGCAAGGCCCGAACCAGGTCACGGGGAGCGACGATTTCGTGACAAGGACGAGACCAGGCCAGCGAGCGCGGTGGCACGAGTTTTGTGGGTCTGGCCGCCAACATCGAAGATGTATTAATCGGACTCAGGCGCGCCACAAACCCCGGCGAGGAACGGGCCCGTCAGACGCTTACCCGTCAAGGAATCACGTAAGCCGGGGAACCGCCTCTAGTTAAGCACGCGCTCACGCGCACCGGCCAAAACCACCCAGCTTGTCCGCACACCCGCGATGGTTCGGGTGCCAACCTGTACCTTGTCACTTGTAGATCACCCGCGTTTATGGGCCGGCCAGGGTGTCTGCCATCGCTCCAGCTCGTCGCAATCTCGCCGGAACCAGCCGGTCTCCGCCGCCCCTTTTGCCCCGGGTGGGCTACCGTCAAACCCCTCAGCTGGATGAGTGGGTAGTGGGGGGGGGACCGGCGACCACGGGCGCTCCGTCATATCCAACCGGAGGCATTGAACCCCCCTCCGCCCCGCCGGAGGCGAGGGGAGAGTAGCGGGTACCCGTGGCCTTTGGGGCTTCGGTTCCGGCGTGGTCGGGGTCGACCGTGTACGGCCCTGCGTCTTGGAATTCGAAGGTAGCGTAGGATTTGCAACTTGCCCTCATTCGGTTTTTGGCTTACGGGCTGATTTGTTCACTTGTTCCCTCATTCGTTTTTTGGCTTTTGGCTTACGGCTGATTGTTCCCTCATTCGTTTTTTGGCTCATGGCTGATTTGTTTCACATTGTTTCTTTCGGCAAAGACTGATTTTCCACTTGCTTCGCCACACAATTTTCGGATCGGCTATGGGCTCGCCGCCGCGAGGGAGTTGACCCAGATACACCCGCTGTCAACAGCCACCGACGCCTACCGCGGACGGAGGGCCGAGGTGCCGCAGACGGGGAACGAGGCTCCCAAGGGCGCCAAGGACTCGACCTGAGCAGTCCTGTGCAACGACCCACGAGATGCGCGACAACTTCCACCATATGCAGAGGCTTCCGGAGCAACCACGCGCACGGGACCTGAAAGGGCTTGAAACCGCCTGTGGCCGCGTGTGTACCTGGATAGCGCTAACGCCACCGGGCCGTCCCAAGTACGACTCGCCGATGTAACGTCGCTTACCGTCCTCCAGGACTCACAACGGTGCGCACACCGATCCTCCCCACAGACAGGACATGTTATCCGCGCTTACAGCGCCCTTCCACACTCCACGGTTTCCGCCGCCGGCTCGGGGAGGGAGCCAGTTTTCCCGGGGCTTCATTGTTTCTTTCGGCAAAGACTGATTTTCCACTTGCTTCGCCACACAATTTTCGGATCGGCTATGGGCTCGCCGCCGCCTTTCAGAGTGTTGCCTTTATGCCGGTTGCTCAAGCCGGTGTTGGTCCATTCCGGTTGCTCAGGCCGGTCATGGTCCATGCCAACAAACCCAACGAGATGCGCGACAACTTCCACCGTTGCAGAGGCTTCAGGTGACGACAGCTCACGCGGGACACGCACCACACAAAGGCCATGTCATCCGCACGAACCGTGCGCCCTTCCACACTCCGCGGCTTCCTGGCCGGCTCGAGGGTAAGAGGCAGGCGGGTTCGGGTTCACTCCGCTCGGAACTCATCCAACGAGATGCGCGACAACTTCCACCGTTGCAGAGGCTTCCGGTGACGACAGCTGACGCGGGACACGCACCACACACAGGCCATGTCATCCGCAAGAACCGTGCGCCCTTCCACACTCCGCGGCTTGAAACCGTTGCAGAGGCTTCCGGTGACGACAGCTCACGCGGGACACGCACCACACAGAGGCCATGTGATCCGCACCAACCGTGCGCCCTTCCACACTCCGCGGCTTCCTGGCCGGCTCGAGGATAAGATGCAGGCGGGTTAACTTTCACTCTCCGCTCGGATATCATCCAACAAACCCAACGAGATGCGCGACAACTTCCACCGTTGCAGAGGCTTCAGGTGACGACAGCTCACGCGGGACACGCACCACACAAAGGCCATGTCATCCGCACGAACCGTGCGCCCTTCCACACTCCGCGGCTTCCTGGCCGGCTCGAGGGTAAGAGGTAGACGGGTTATAAAGGTTTCACTCTGCTCGGAACTGATCCAACAAACCCAACGAGATGCGCGACAACTTCCACCGTTGCAGAGGCTTCCGGTGACGACAGCTCACACGGGACGACCCGAAAGGGCTCGGAACCAGAGGTGGCCGCGTGTCTTACCCTGGAGTGATGCTAACGCCGTCGGGCCGACCCTCGTTCGACTCGCCGACGCCATCGGGCCGAACCTAGTTCGACTCGCCGACAGCGTCGGGCCGACCCTCGTTCGACTCGC
>NW_027520237.1:17500-19463 GCF_051989625.1 Stigmatopora argus
CGTCGGACTGGTGTAGACGGTTACGACCGCCTTAGTGAGTTCGCCACTCTCACTTGTCAAAATTTTTCTAAGTCCGAGTGCCTGTTCCGGGTCAGGACCCACCCCGTGTTATCAGTTATCCCTGAATAGCACACCATCGTCGGACTGGTGTAGACGGTTACGACCGCCTTAGTGAGTTCGCCACTCTCACTTGTCGAAAATTTTCTAAGTCCCTTCACACTTAGAAAAAATTCGTTAAAATCAGGAGGACCACCCTCGGACACCCCAACACCTTGCAAACGTTGTCCGAACATAGGGTGATCTACCTGGACCCCGGGAGAGCGGAGGGTCGGTTCGCAGCCTGGAGCTCACATTCAAAATTTTTCTCTCCCTATAATCTTGCCGAAGGGTTTCTGCAGACCACCGGATTTTGCATGAGTAGGTGAGTTATATCCCCTTACATTTGGTAGACCCAAATTCGCTCTCCTGGTAGACCCAAGTTATATTATGGGGTAGACCCAGTTTCGAGCATGGGGTAGACCCACGTGAATGCCCTGGTAGACCCAAATCATGCGAGCACCATAAAAATCAGCGGGGTTTTTCCTCGAGCCTATCCGAGGATAGGCTCACATGAGCGGATATGGGTTTGTAATGGCTCGCTGAAAATCACGAGCTCCAGAGATTTTTCTCTGAAAATTTTTCTAAGTGTGAGCACCACACACATCAACGGTGTTTTCCCTCGAGCCTATCCGAGGATAGGCTCACGAGGGCGGATATGGGTTTGTATTGCCTCGCTGAAAGCCTGAGCTCCAGAAATTTTTCTAAGTGTGAGCACCACACACATCAACGGTGTTTTCCAACATGCCTATCCGAGGATAGTGACACATGAGCGGATTGGGTTGGCTGATGCCCCGCTGAAAACCTGAGCTCCAGAAATTTTTCTAAGTGTGAGCACCACACACTTCAACGGTCTTTTTCACAGTGCATGTCCGAGGATAGTGACACATGAGCGGATTGGGCTGGCTGATGCCCCGCTGAATTTCTGACCTCCAGAAATTTTTCTAAGTGTGAGCACCACACACTTCGGCGGGGTTTTTCCCCGAGCCTATCCGAGGATAGGCTCACATGAGCGGATATGGGTTTGGAATGGCTCGCTGAAATCCTGAGCTCCAGAGATTTTTCTCAGAAAATTTTTCTAAGTGTGAGCACCACACACATCAACGGGGTTTTCCAACATGCCTGTCCGAGGATAGTGACACATGAGCGGATTGGGTCGGCTGATGCCCCGCTGAAAACCTGAGCTCCAGAAATTTTTCTAAGTGTGAGCACCACACACTTCAACGGTCTTTTTCACAGTGCATGTCCGAGGATAGTGACACATGAGCGGATTGGGCTGGCTGATGCCCCGCTGAATTTCTGACCTCCAGAAATTTTTCTAAGTGTGAGCACCACACATTTCGGCGGGGTTTTTCCCCGAGCCTATCCGAGGATAGGCTCACATGAGCGGATATGGGTTTGGAATTGCTCGCTGAAATCCTGAGCTCCAGAGATTTTTCTCAAATTTTTTCTAAGTGTGAGCACCACACACATCAACGGTGTTTTCCAACATGCCTGTCCGAGGATAGTGACACATGAGCGGATTGGGTCGGCTGATGCCCCGCTGAAATCCTGAGCTCCAGAATTTTTTCTAAGTGTGAGCACCACACACATCAACGGTGTTTTCCAACATGCCTATCCGAGGATAGTGACACGTGAGCGGATTGGGTCGGCTGATGCCCCGCTGAAATCCTGAGCTCCAGAATTTTTTCTAAGTGTGAGCACCACACACATCAACGGTGTTTCCCTCGAGCCTATCCGACGATAGGCTCACAAGGGCGGATATGGGTTTGTTTTGCCCCGCTGAAATTCTGAGCTCCAGAATTTTTTCTAAGTGTGAGCACCACACACATCAACGGTGTTTCCCTCGAGCCTATCCGACGATAGG
>NW_027520238.1:0-19317 GCF_051989625.1 Stigmatopora argus
TGTCGGATTGGTGTAGACGGTTACGACCGCCTTAGTGAGTTCACCACTCTCACTTGTCAAATTTTTTCTAAGTCCGTGTGCCTGTTCCGGGTCAGGACCCACCCCGTGTTATCATTTATCCCTGAATAGCACACCATTGTCGGATTGGTGTAGACGGTTACGACCGCCTTAGTGAGTTCGCCATTCTCACTTGTCAAAATTTTTCTAAGTCCGTGTGCCTGTTCCGGGTCAGGACCCACCCCGTGTTATCAGTTATCCCTGAATAGCACACCATCGTCGGACTGGTGTAGACGGTTACGACCGCCTTAGTGAGTTCGCCACTCTCACTTGTCAAAATTTTTCTAAGTCCGAGTGCCTGTTCCGGGTCAGGACCCACCCCGTGTTATCAGTTATCCCTGAATAGCACACCATCGTCGGACTGGTGTAGACGGTTACGACCGCCTTAGTGAGTTCGCCACTCTCACTTGTCGAAAATTTTCTAAGTCCCTTCACACTTAGAAAAAATTCGTTAAAATCAGGAGGACCACCCTCGGACACCCCAACACCTTGCAAACGTTGTCCGAACATAGGGTGATCTACCTGGACCCCGGGAGAGCGGAGGGTCGGTTCGCAGCCTGGAGCTCACATTCAAAATTTTTCTCTCCCTATAATCTTGCCGAAGGGTTTCTGCAGACCACCGGATTTTGCATGAGTAGGTGAGTTATATCCCCTTACATTTGGTAGACCCAAATTCGCTCTCCTGGTAGACCCAAGTTATATTATGGGGTAGACCCAGTTTCGAGCATGGGGTAGACCCACGTGAATGCCCTGGTAGACCCAAATCATGCGAGCACCATAAAAATCAGCGGGGTTTTTCCTCGAGCCTATCCGAGGATAGGCTCACATGAGCGGATATGGGTTTGTAATGGCTCGCTGAAAATCACGAGCTCCAGAGATTTTTCTCTGAAAATTTTTCTAAGTGTGAGCACCACACACATCAACGGTGTTTTCCCTCGAGCCTATCCGAGGATAGGCTCACGAGGGCGGATATGGGTTTGTATTGCCTCGCTGAAAGCCTGAGCTCCAGAAATTTTTCTAAGTGTGAGCACCACACACATCAACGGTGTTTTCCAACATGCCTATCCGAGGATAGTGACACATGAGCGGATTGGGTTGGCTGATGCCCCGCTGAAAACCTGAGCTCCAGAAATTTTTCTAAGTGTGAGCACCACACACTTCAACGGTCTTTTTTCACAGTGCATGTCCGAGGATAGTGACACATGAGCGGATTGGGCTGGCTGATGCCCCGCTGAATTTCTGACCTCCAGAAATTTTTCTAAGTGTGAGCACCACACACTTCGGCGGGGTTTTTCCCCGAGCCTATCCGAGGATAGGCTCACATGAGCGGATATGGGTTTGGAATGGCTCGCTGAAATCCTGAGCTCCAGAGATTTTTCTCAGAAAATTTTTCTAAGTGTGAGCACCACACACATCAACGGGGTTTTCCAACATGCCTGTCCGAGGATAGTGACACATGAGCGGATTGGGTCGGCTGATGCCCCGCTGAAAACCTGAGCTCCAGAAATTTTTCTAAGTGTGAGCACCACACACTTCAACGGTCTTTTTCACAGTGCATGTCCGAGGATAGTGACACATGAGCGGATTGGGCTGGCTGATGCCCCGCTGAATTTCTGACCTCCAGAAATTTTTCTAAGTGTGAGCACCACACATTTCGGCGGGGTTTTTCCCCGAGCCTATCCGAGGATAGGCTCACATGAGCGGATATGGGTTTGGAATTGCTCGCTGAAATCCTGAGCTCCAGAGATTTTTCTCAAATTTTTTCTAAGTGTGAGCACCACACACATCAACGGTGTTTTCCAACATGCCTATCCGAGGATAGTGACACGTGAGCGGATTGGGTCGGCTGATGCCCCGCTGAAATCCTGAGCTCCAGAATTTTTTCTAAGTGTGAGCACCACACACATCAACGGTGTTTCCCTCGAGCCTATCCGACGATAGGCTCACAAGGGCGGATATGGGTTTGTTTTGCCCCGCTGAAATTCTGAGCTCCAGAATTTTTTCTAAGTGTGAGCACCACACACATCAACGGTGTTTCCCTCGAGCCTATCCGACGATAGGCTCACAAGGGCGGATATGGGTTTGTAATGTCTCGCTGAAATCCTGAGCTCCAGAAATTTTTCTAAGTGTGAGCACCACACACATCAACGGTGTTTTCCAACATGCCTGTCCGAGGATAGTGACACATGAGCGGATTGGGTCGGCTGATGCCCCGCTGAAATCCTGAGCTCCAGAAATTTTTCTAAGTGTGAGCACCACACACTTCGGCGGGGTTTTTCCCGAGCCTATCCGAGGATATGCTCACATGAGCGGATATGGGTTGCTGAAGCTCCCGCTGAGTTCCCGAGCTCCAGAAATTTTTCTAAGTGTGAGCACCACACACATCAACGGTCTTTTCCCCCGAGCCTATCCGAAGATAGGCTCACATGAGCGGATATGGGTTGCTGAAGCTCCCGCTGAGTTCCCGAGCTCCAGAAATTTTTCTAAGTGTGAGCACCACACACATCAACGGTCTTTTCCCCCGAGCCTATCCGAAGATAGGCTCACATGAGCGGATATGGGTTGCTGAAGCTCCCGCTGAGTTCCCGAGCTCCAGAAATTTTTCTAAGTGTGAGCACCACACACATCAACGGTCTTTTCCCCTGAGCCTATCCGAAGATAGGCTCACATGAGCGGATATGGGTTGCTGAAGCTCCCGCTGAGTTCCCGAGCTCCAGAATTTTTTCTAAGTGTGAGCACCACACACATCAACGGTCTTTTTCACGGTGCATGTCCGAGGATAGTGACACATGAGCGGATTGAGCTGGCTGATGCTCCGCTGAATTTCTGAGCTCCAGAAATTTTTCTAAGTGTGAGCACCACACACATCAACGGTCTTTTCCACCGAGCATATCCGAAGATAGGCTCACATGAGCGGATATGGGTTGCTGAAGCCCCCGCTGAGTTCCCGAGCTCCAGAAATTTTTCTAAGTGTGAGCACCACACACATCAACGGTGTTTTCCAACATGCCTGTCCGAGGATAGTGACACATGGGCGGATTGAGCAAGCTGATGCTCCGCTGAATTTCTGACCTCCAGAAATTTTTCTAAGTGTGAGCACCACACACATCAACGGTCTTTTCCCCCGAGCCTATCCGAAGATAGGCTCACATGAGCGGATATGGGTTGCCAAAGCCTCGCAAGTGTGAGCACCACACACATCAACGGTGTTTCCCTCGAGCCTATCCGACGATAGGCTCACAAGGGCGGATATGGGTTTGTTATGCCCCGCTGAAATTTCGAGCTCCAGAAATTTTTCCAAGTGTGAGCACCACACACATCTGCGGGGTCTTATCACGAGCTTATCCGAGGATAGTGACACACGAGCGGATATGGATTTTTCTAAGCCCCTTCACACTTAGAAAAAATCCGCTTAAATTTTCCGAAAATTTTTCTAAGTCCCGTAGGACTTAGAAAAAAAAATCGTTAAAAATCAGGAGGACCACCCTCGGACACCCCAACACCTTGCCAACGTTGTCCGAACATAGGGTGATCTACCTGGACCCCGGGAGAGGTTAGGGTCGGTTCGCAGCCCGGAGCTCACCTTCAAAAATTTCCTCTCCCTATATACTTGCCGAAGGCTTTTTGCAGGCCACCGGATTTTGCACGAGTAGGCAAATTATATCCCACCGGTCTTCACGGGCATCTGAGGACTTTCTCCCCGGGAATAGTGCTTCTTGGGCGGATATTATCGACAGATATCAGGTTTCATCGTCGAGCTCCATATATTTTTCGAGTTTCGGCACTTTGAAATTCGGCGGGGGTTCGCCCCGAGTCGATCCGAGAATAGTGCACCGTGAGCGGATTGGGTTGGCTGATGCCCCGCTGAAATCCTGAGCTCCAGAATTTTTTCTAAGTGTGAGCACCACACACATCAACGGTGTTTCCCTCGAGCCTTATCCGACGATAGGCTCACAAGGGCGGATATGGGTTTGTAATGTCTCGCTGAAAGCCTGAGCTCCAGATTTTTTTCTAAGTGTGAGCACCACACACTTCAACGGGCTTTTTCACAGTGCATGTCCGAGGATAGTGACACATGAGCGGATTGAGCTGGCTGATGCCCCGCTGAATTTCTGACCTCCAGAATTTTTTCTAAGTGTGAGCACCACACACTTCAACGGTCTTTTTCACAGTGCATATCCGAAGATAGTGACACATGAGCGGATTGAGCTGGCTGATGCCCCGCTGAATTTCTGACCTCCAGAAATTTTTCTAAGTGTGAGCACCACACACTTCAACGGTGTTTTTCACAGTGCATGTCCGAGGATAGTGACACATGAGCGGATTGAGCTGGCTGATGCCCCGCTGAATTTCTGAGCTCCAGAAATTTTTCTAAGTGTGAGCACCACACACTTCAACGGTCTTTTTCACAGTGCATGTCCGAGGATAGTGACACATGAGCGGATTGAGCTGGCTGATGCCCCGCTGAATTTCTGAGCTCCAGAAATTTTTCTAAGTCCGAGCTCCACACACATCAACGGTGTTTTTCACAGTGCATGTCCGAGGATAGTGACACATGAGCGGATTGGGTTGGCTGATGCCCCGCTGAATTTCTGAGCTCCAGAAATTTTTCTAAGTCCGAGCTCCACACACATTAACGGTGTTTTTCACAGTGCATGTCCGAGGATAGTGACACATGAGCGGATTGGGTTGGCTGATGCCCCGCTGAATTTCTGAGCTCCAGAAATTTTTCTAAGTCCGAGCTCCACACACATCAACGGTGTTTTTCACAGTGCATGTCCGAGGATAGTGACACATGAGCGGATTGAGCTGGCTGATGCCCCGCTGAATTTCTGACCTCCAGAAATTTTTCTAAGTCCGAGCTCCACACACATCAACGGTGTTTTTCACAGTGCATGTCCGAGGATAGTGACACATGAGCGGATTGAGCTGGCTGATGCCCCGCTGAATTTCTGACCTCCAGAAATTTTTCTAAGTCCGAGCTCCACACACATCAACGGTGTTTTTCACAGTGCTTGTCCGAGGATAGTGACACATGAGCGGATTGAGCTGGCTGATGCCCCGCTGAATTTCTGAGCTCCAGAAATTTTTCTAAGTCCGAGCTCCATACACATCAACGGTGTTTTTCACAGTGCTTGTCCGAGGATAGTGACACATGAGCGGATTGAGCTGGCTGATGCCCCGCTGAATTTCTGAGCTCCAGAAATTTTTCTAAGTGTGAGCACCACACACTTCAACGGGCTTTTTCACAGTGCATGTCCGAGGATAGTGACACATGAGCGGATTGAGCTGGCTGATGCCCCGCTGAATTTCTGAGCTCCAGAAATTTTTCTAAGTCCGAGCTCCACACACATCAACGGTGTTTTTCACAGTGCATGTCCGAGGATAGTGACACATGAGCGGATTGAGCTGGCTGATGCCCCGCTGAATTTCTGAGCTCCAGAAATTTTTCTAAGTGTGAGCACCACACACTTCAACGGTCTTTTTCACAGTGCATGTCCGAGGATAGTGACACATGAGCGGATTGAGCTGGCTGATGCCCCGCTGAATTTCTGAGCTCCAGAAATTTTTCTAAGTCCGAGCTCCACACACATCAACGGTGTTTTTCACAGTGCATGTCCGAGGATAGTGACACATGAGCGGATATGGGTTGCTGAAGCCCCCGCTGAGTTCCCGAGCTCCAGAAATTTTTCAAAGTGTGAGCACCACACACATCAACGGTGTTTCCCTCGAGCCTATCCGACGATAGGCTCACAAGGGCGGATATGGGTTTGTTTTGCCCCGCTGAAATTTCGAGCTCCAGAAATTTTTCCAAGTGTGAGCACCACACACATCTGCCGGGTCTTATCACGAGCTTATCCGAGGATAGTGACACACGAGCGGATATGGATTTTTCTAAGCCCCTTCACACTTAGAAAAAATCCGCTTAAATTTTCCGAAAATTTTTCTAAGTCCCGCAGGACTTAGAAAAAAAATCGTTAAAAATCAGGAGGACCACCCTCGGACACCCCAACACCTTGCCAACGTTGTCCGAACATAGGGTGATCTACCTGGACCCCGGGAGAGGTCAGGGTCGGTTCGCAGCCCGGAGCTCACATTCAAAAATTTCCTCTCCCTATATACTTGCCGAAGGCTTTTTGCAGACCACCGGATTTTGCACAAGTAGGCAAATCATATCCCACCGGTCTTCACGGGCATCGGAGGGATTTCTCCCCGGGAATAGTGCTTCGTGGGCGGATATTATCGACAGATACCAGGTTTCATCGTCGAGCTCCGTATATTTTTCGAGTTTCAGCACTTTTAAAATCGGCGGGGGTTCGCCCCGAGTCAATCCGAGAATAGTGCACCGTGAGCGGACTGGGTTGGACGACCTCCCGCTGAATTTCTGAGCTCCAGAAATTTTTCTAAGTCCGAGCTCCACACACTTCAACGGTGTTTTTCACAGTGCATGTCCGAGGATAGTGACACATGAGCGGATTGAGCTGGCTGATGCCCCGCTGAATTTCTGACCTCCAGAAATTTTTCTAAGTCCGAGCTCCACACACTTCAACGGTGTTTTTCACAGTGCCTGTCCGAGGATAGTGACACATGAGCGGATTGAGCTGGCTGATGCCCCGCTGAATTTCTGAGCTCCAGAAATTTTTCTAAGTCCGAGCTCCACACACATCAACGGTGTTTTTCACAGTGCATGTCCGAGGATAGTGACACATGAGCGGATTGGGTTGGCTGATGCCCCGCTGAATTTCTGAGCTCCAGAAATTTTTCTAAGTCCGAGCCCCACACACTTCAACGGTGTTTTTCACAGTGCATGTCCGAGGATAGTGACACATGAGCGGATTGGGTTGGCTGATGCCCCGCTGAATTTCTGAGCTCCAGAAATTTTTCTAAGTCCGAGCTCCACACACATCAACGGTGTTTTTTCACAGTGCATATCCGAAGATAGTGACACATGAGCGGATTGAGCTGGCTGATGCCCCGCTGAATTTCTGAGCTCCAGAAATTTTTCTAAGTCCGAGCTCCACACACATCAACGGTGTTTTTCACAGTGCTTGTCCGAGGATAGTGACACATGAGCGGATTGAGCTGGCTGATGCCCCGCTGAATTTCTGACCTCCAGAAATTTTTCTAAGTCCGAGCTCCACACACTTCAACGGTGTTTTTCACAGTGCTTGTCCGAGGATAGTGACACATGAGCGGATTGAGCTGGCTGATGCCCCGCTGAATTTCTGAGCTCCAGAAATTTTTCTAAGTCCGAGCTCCACACACATCAACGGTGTTTTTCACAGTGCATGTCCGAGGATAGTGACACATGAGCGGATTGAGCTGGCTGATGCCCCGCTGAATTTCTGAGCTCCAGAAATTTTTCTAAGTCCGAGCCCCACACACTTCAACGGTGTTTTTCACAGTGCATGTCCGAGGATAGTGACACATGAGCGGATTGGGTTGGCTGATGCCCCGCTGAATTTCTGAGCTCCAGAAATTTTTCTAAGTCCGAGCTCCACACACATCAACGGTGTTTTTCACAGTGCATATCCGAAGATAGTGACACATGAGCGGATTGAGCTGGCTGATGCCCCGCTGAATTTCTGAGCTCCAGAAATTTTTCTAAGTCCGAGCTCCACACACTTCAACGGTGTTTTTCACAGTGCATGTCCGAGGATAGTGACACATGAGCGGATTGGGTTGGCTGATGCCCCGCTGAATTTCTGAGCTCCAGAAATTTTTCTAAGTCCGAGCTCCACACACATCAACGGTGTTTTTCACAGTGCTTGTCCGAGGATAGTGACACATGAGCGGATTGAGCTGGCTGATGCCCCGCTGAATTTCTGACCTCCAGAAATTTTTCTAAGTCCGAGCTCCACACACTTCAACGGTGTTTTTCACAGTGCCTGTCCGAGGATAGTGACACATGAGCGGATTGAGCTGGCTGATGCCCCGCTGAATTTCTGACCTCCAGAAATTTTTCTAAGTCCGAGCTCCACACACTTCAACGGTGTTTTTCACAGTGCATGTCCGAGGATAGTGACACATGAGCGGATTGGGTTGGCTGATGCCCCGCTGAATTTCTGACCTCCAGAAATTTTTCTAAGTCCGAGCTCCACACACATCAACGGTGTTTTTCACAGTGCATGTCCGAGGATAGTGACACATGAGCGGATTGGGTTGGCTGATGCCCCGCTGAATTTCTGAGCTCCAGAAATTTTTCTAAGTCCGAGCTCCACACACATCAACGGTGTTTTTCACAGTGCATGTCCGAGGATAGTGACACATGAGCGGATTGGGTTGGCTGATGCCCGCTGAATTTCTGAGCTCCAGAAATTTTTCTAAGTCCGAGCTCCACACACATTAACGGTGTTTTTCACAGTGCATGTCCGAGGATAGTGACACATGAGCGGATTGGGTTGGCTGATGCCCCGCTGAATTTCTGAGCTCCAGAAATTTTTCTAAGTCCGAGCTCCACACACATCAACGGTGTTTTTTCACAGTGCATGTCCGAGGATAGTGACACATGAGCGGATTGAGCTGGCTGATGCCCCGCTGAATTTCTGACCTCCAGAAATTTTTCTAAGTCCGAGCTCCACACACATCAACGGTGTTTTTCACAGTGCTTGTCCGAGGATAGTGACACATGAGCGGATTGAGCTGGCTGATGCCCCGCTGAATTTCTGAGCTCCAGAAATTTTTCTAAGTCCGAGCTCCATACACATCAACGGTGTTTTTCACAGTGCTTGTCCGAGGATAGTGACACATGAGCGGATTGAGCTGGCTGATGCCCCGCTGAATTTCTGAGCTCCAGAAATTTTTCTAAGTGTGAGCACCACACACTTCAACGGGCTTTTTCACAGTGCATGTCCGAGGATAGTGACACATGAGCGGATTGAGCTGGCTGATGCCCCGCTGAATTTCTGAGCTCCAGAAATTTTTCTAAGTCCGAGCTCCACACACATCAACGGTGTTTTTCACAGTGCATGTCCGAGGATAGTGACACATGAGCGGATTGAGCTGGCTGATGCCCCGCTGAATTTCTGAGCTCCAGAAATTTTTCTAAGTGTGAGCACCACACACTTCAACGGTCTTTTTCACAGTGCATGTCCGAGGATAGTGACACATGAGCGGATTGAGCTGGCTGATGCCTCCGCTGAATTTTCTGAGCTCCAGAAATTTTTCTAAGTCCGAGCTCCACACACATCAACGGTGTTTTTCACAGTGCATGTCCGAGGATAGTGACACATGAGCGGATATGGGTTGCTGAAGCCCCCGCTGAGTTCCCGAGCTCCAGAAATTTTTCAAAGTGTGAGCACCACACACATCAACGGTGTTTCCCTCGAGCCTATCCGACGATAGGCTCACAAGGGCGGATATGGGTTTGTTTTGCCCCGCTGAAATTTCGAGCTCCAGAAATTTTTCCAAGTGTGAGCACCACACACATCTGCCGGGTCTTATCACGAGCTTATCCGAGGATAGTGACACACGAGCGGATATGGATTTTTCTAAGCCCCTTCACACTTAGAAAAAATCCGCTTAAATTTTCCGAAAATTTTTCTAAGTCCCGCAGGACTTAGAAAAAAAATCGTTAAAAATCAGGAGGACCACCCTCGGACACCCCAACACCTTGCCAACGTTGTCCGAACATAGGGTGATCTACCTGGACCCCGGGAGAGGTCAGGGTCGGTTCGCAGCCCGGAGCTCACATTCAAAAATTTCCTCTCCCTATATACTTGCCGAAGGCTTTTTGCAGACCACCGGATTTTGCACAAGTAGGCAAATCATATCCCACCGGTCTTCACGGGCATCGGAGGGATTTCTCCCCGGGAATAGTGCTTCGTGGGCGGATATTATCGACAGATACCAGGTTTCATCGTCGAGCTCCGTATATTTTTCGAGTTTCAGCACTTTTAAAATCGGCGGGGGTTCGCCCCGAGTCAATCCGAGAATAGTGCACCGTGAGCGGACTGGGTTGGACGACCTCCCGCTGAATTTCTGAGCTCCAGAAATTTTTCTAAGTCCGAGCTCCACACACTTCAACGGTGTTTTTCACAGTGCATGTCCGAGGATAGTGACACATGAGCGGATTGAGCTGGCTGATGCCCCGCTGAATTTCTGACCTCCAGAAATTTTTCTAAGTCCGAGCTCCACACACTTCAACGGTGTTTTTCACAGTGCCTGTCCGAGGATAGTGACACATGAGCGGATTGAGCTGGCTGATGCCCCGCTGAATTTCTGACCTCCAGAAATTTTTCTAAGTCCGAGCTCCACACACTTCAACGGTGTTTTTCACAGTGCATGTCCGAGGATAGTGACACATGAGCGGATTGGGTTGGCTGATGCCCCGCTGAATTTCTGACCTCCAGAAATTTTTCTAAGTCCGAGCTCCACACACATCAACGGTGTTTTTCACAGTGCATGTCCGAGGATAGTGACACATGAGCGGATTGAGCAGGCTGATGCCCCGCTGAATTTCTGAGCTCCAGAAATTTTTCTAAGTCCGAGCTCCACACACGTCAACGGTGTTTTTCACAGTGCATGTCCGAGGATAGTGACACATGAGCGGATTGAGCTGGCTGATGCCCCGCTGAATTTCTGAGCTCCAGAAATTTTTCTAAGTCCGAGCTCCACACACGTCAACGGTGTTTTTCACAGTGCATGTCCGAGGATAGTGACACATGAGCGGATTGGGTTGGCTGATGCCCCGCTGAATTTCTGAGCTCCAGAAATTTTTCTAAGTGTGAGCACCACACACTTCAACGGTCTTTTTCACAGTGCATGTCCGAGGATAGTGACACATGAGCGGATTGGGCTGGCTGACCCCACCGCTGAATTTCTGAGCTCCAGAAATTTTTCTAAGTGTGAGCACCACACACTTCAACGGTCTTTTTCACAGTGCATGTCCGAGGATAGTGACACATGAGCGGATTGGGCTGGCGGATGCCCCGCTGAATTTCTGACCTCCAGAAATTTTTCTAAGTCCGAGCTCCACACACATCAACGGTGTTTTTCACAGTGCTTGTCCGAGGATAGTGACACATGAGCGGATTGAGCTGGCTGATGCCCCGCTGAATTTCTGAGCTCCAGAAATTTTTCTAAGTCCGAGCTCCACACACATCAACGGTGTTTTTCACAGTGCTTGTCCGAGGATAGTGACACATGAGCGGATTGAGCTGGCTGATGCCCCGCTGAATTTCTGAGCTCCAGAAATTTTTCTAAGTCCGAGCTCCACACACATCAACGGTGTTTTTCACAGTGCTTGTCCGAGGATAGTGACACATGAGCGGATTGGGTTGGCTGATGCCCCGCTGAATTTCTGACCTCCAGAAATTTTTCTAAGTCCGAGCTCCACACACTTCAACGGTGTTTTTCACAGTGCTTGTCCGAGGATAGTGACACATGAGCGGATATAGCTGGCTGATGCCCCGCTGAATTTCTGACCTCCAGAAATTTTTCTAAGTCCGAGCTCCACAAACATCAACGGTGTTTTTCACAGTGCATATCCGAAGATAGTGACACATGAGCGGATTGGGTTGGCTGATGCCCCGCTGAATTTCTGAGCTCCAGAAATTTTTCCAAGTCCGAGCTCCACACACTTCAACGGTGTTTTTCACAGTGCTTGTCCGAGGATAGTGACACATGAGCGGATTGAGCTGGCTGATGCCCCGCTGAATTTCTGACCTCCAGAAATTTTTCTAAGTCCGAGCTCCACACACATCAACGGTGTTTTTCACAGTGCTTGTCCGAGGATAGTGACACATGAGCGGATTGAGCTGGCTGATGCCCCGCTGAATTTCTGACCTCCAGAAATTTTTCTAAGTCCGAGCTCCACACACATTAACGGTGTTTTTCACAGTGCATGTCCGAGGATAGTGACACATGAGCGGATTGAGCTGGCTGATGCCCCGCTGAATTTCTGACCTCCAGAAATTTTTCTAAGTCCGAGCTCCACACACTTCAACGGTGTTTTTCACAGTGCTTGTCCGAGGATAGTGACACATGAGCGGATTGGGCTGGCTGACCCCCCGCTGAATTTCTGAGCTCCATGAAATTTTTGATTTTTGAGCACCACAAAAATCGGCGGGGTTTTCCCTCGAGCCTATCCGAGAATAGTGCTCCATGGGCGGATACGGGTTGGCTGACGCCCCGCTGAAATTTCGAGCTCCAGAAATTTTTCAAAGTGTGAGCACCACACACATCAACGGTCTTTTTCACAGTGCATGTCCGAGAATAGTGACACATGAGCGGATATGGATTTTTCTAAGCCCCTTCACACTTAGAAAAAATCCGCTTAAATTTTCCGAAAATTTTTCTAAGTCCCGCAGGACTTAGAAAAAAATTCGTAAAAAATCAGGAGAACCACCCACGGACATCCCAACACTTTGCCAACGTTGTCCGAACATTAGGTGATCCACCTGGACCCCGGGAGAGGTCAGGGTCGGTTCGCAGCCTGGAGCTCACTTTCAAACATTTCCTCTCCCTATATACTTGCCGAAGGGTTTCTGCAGACCACCGGATTTTGCACGAGTAGGTGAGTTATATCCCCCTAACATTGGTAGACCCAAATTCGCTCTCCTGGTAGACCCAAGTTATATTATGGGGTAGACCCAGTTTCGAGCATGGGGTAGACCCAGTTTCGAACATAGGGTAGACCCAACCGATCATTTTGAAAAATTTAATCCGAGATTTGGACACTATCTCTGGGCATTTTAACCATGTTCAACCCCTTTGGACTGACTTCCAGCTTTTTCCACCGATGATTGCTGGAATTTTTATCCGAGATTTGGACACTTTCTCTGGGCATTTTAACCATTTTCAACCCCTTTGGACAGACTTCCAGCTTTTTCCACCGATGATTGCTGGAATTTTTATCCGAGATTTGGACACTTTCTCTGGGCATTTTAACCATTTTCAACCCCTTTGGACAGACTTCCAGGTTTTTCCACCGATGATTGCTGGAATTTTTATCCGAGATTTGGACACTTTCTCTGGGCATTTTAACCATTTTCAACCCCTTTGGACAGACTTCCAGGTTTTTCTACCGATGATTGCTGGAATTTTTATCCGAGATTTGGACACTTTCTCTGGGCATTTTAACCATTTTCAACCCCTTTGGACAGACTTCCAGGTTTTTCCACCGATGATTGCTGGAATTTTTATCCGAGATTTGGACACTTTCTCTGGGCATTTTAACCATTTTCAACCCCTTTGGACAGACTTCCAGGTTTTTCCACCGATGATTGCTGGAATTTTTATCCGAGATTTGGACACTTTCTCTGGGCATTTTAACCATTTTCAACCCCTTTGGACAGACTTCCAGGTTTTTCCACCGATGATTGCTGGAATTTTTATCCGAGATTTGGACACTTTCTCTGGGCATTTTAACCATTTTCAACCCCTTTGGACAGACTTCCAGGTTTTTCCACCGATGATTCCTGGAAATTTCCCCCATGATTTGGACCTGTTTTGGGGGCATTTTAAACATTTTCGACCATTTTTGACATTTTTCCAACTTTTTAAAAAATGACTCGTGGTACTTTTAAACTTCATTTCTAACAGTTTTATGCACATTTTAACAATTTTCGACCATTTTTGACATTTTTCCAACTTTTTAAAAAATGACTCCTGGTAGTTTTAAACTTCATTTCTAACACTTTTATGCACAATTTAACCATTTTCGACCATTTTTGACATTTTCCCAACTTTTTATCAAATGACTCCTGATAGTTTTAAAAATCATTTTGAACAGTTTTGTGCACATTTTAAGCATTTTCGACAATTTTTGACATTTTTTCAACTTTTTAACAAATGACTCCTGGTAAATTTAAACATCATTTTGAACAGTTTTGTGCACATTTTAACCATTTTCGACCATTTTTAACATTTTTCCAACTTTTTCACAGATGACACCCCATGCAATTACCCAGCATTTGGAACACCATTCTGGGCACGAAGACCGTTTTTAGCCACGTTCAACTTTTTTCCCAACTGTACCCCCCGATGACTCTAAATATCTTTCCCCGGCTTTTGGAACACTTATCTGGGCATTGTGACAGTTTTTACACACTTTTGTAAAACTTTGGTATTACGACTCGAAACTTGCCCGATGGAGAGTGGCTTTTCTCGGAGAGGGAAACTCCTAGTACCCGCTTGATTACTTTGAAACAATAGTCCCGGTTGGCCGGACTCATTTCTGCCGTCTCGCGGACAAACGGAGGTCTTACGTCAAAATACCGTTCCAGCACAAGAGAGTCATTTCACGGGTAGTTGAGCTCAAATTAAAGGGTAAAGTGTAACTTATCAGTTATATCCTCGTTTGTTATACAAGTGACCGTTTTTTGGGAAGCTTTTCCGGGGTGAAATTGACCCCCGAACCGACCTGCACTGCTCTAATACAAGTGCCCGTAATTGGGACACTATTTCTGGCTAAACATCACCCCAGGACGGCCCTGGAAAGACTAATTTTACACAAAATTGTGAATTATACATCTACCCACAAATGAGACACAATTCCTGGGTAAATAGACCAACCAGAACCACTCAGGACCAGTTCCAATACAAGCACTCGTTGTCATAAAAGTGCCCATTATAGGCACATTGATTGTGGCATAACTTTACTTCACAACCACCCTGGAAGATTATTTTATACAGAATGGTCAATATACATCTACCCTCATATGAGACAAAAATTCAGGTTAAATGGACCAACCAGAACCACCCAAGACCAGTTCCAATGCAACCACTATTTTTAACGCAATTTACCCCAATTTGGACACTATTTATGGCTTAACATCCCCCCAGAACATCCCTGGAAGACTAATTTTATACCAAATTGTCAATTATAAATCTACCCACAAATGAGACACAATTCCTGGGTAAATAGACCAACCAGAACCACTCAGGACCAGTTCCAACACAAGCACTCGTTGTCATAAAAGTGCCCAAATTAGGCACATTGATTGTGGCATAACTTTACTTCACAACCACCCTGGAAGATTATTTTATACAGAATGGTCAATATACATCTCCCCTCATATGAGACAAAAATTCAGGTTAAATGGACCAACCAGAACCACCCAAGACCAGTTCCAATGCAACCACTATTTTTAACGAAATTTACCCCAATTTGGGCACTTATTCTTGCCTAACATCCACCCAGAACATCCCTGGAAGATTATTTTATAGAAAATGGTCAATATACATCTTCCCTCATATGAGACAAAAATTCAGGGTAAATGGACCAACCAGAACCGCTCAGGACCAGTTCCAAATCAAGCACTCGTTGTCATAAAAGTGCCCAAATTAGGCACATTGTTTGTGGCATAACTTTACTTCACAACCACCCTGGAAGATTATTTTATACAGAATGGTCAATATACATCTACCCTCATATGAGACAAAAATTCAGGGAAAATGGACCAACCAGAACCACCCAAGACCAGTTCCAAGACAACCACTATTTTTAACGCAATTTACCCCAATTTGGACACTATTTATGGCTTAACATCCCCCCAGAACCTCCCTGGAAGATTATTTTATACAGAATGGTCAATATACAACTACCCTCATATGAGACAAAAATTCAGGCTAAATGGACCAACCAGAACCGCTCAGGACCAGTTCCAACACAAGCACTCGTTGTCATAAAAGTGTCCAAATTAGGCACATTGTTTGTGGCATAACTTTACTTCACAACTACCCTGGAAGATTATTTTATACAGAATGGTCAATATACATCTACCCTCATATGAGACAAAAATTCAGGGAAAATGGACCAACCAGAACCACCCAAGACCAGTTCCAATGCAACCACTATTTTTAACGCAATTTACCCCAATTTGGGCACTTATTCTTGCCTAACATCCCCCCAGAACATCCCTGGAAGACTAATTTTATACCAAATTGTCAATATACATCTCCCCTCATATGAGACAAAAATTCAGGGTAAATGGACCAACCAGAACCACTCAGGACCAGTTCCAACACAAGCACTCGTTGTCATAAAAGTGCCCAAATTAGGCACATTGATTGTGGCATAACTTTACTTCACAACCACCCTGGAAGATTATTTTATACAGAATGGTCAATATACATCTCCCCTCATATGAGACAAAAATTCAGGTTAAATGGACCAACCAGAACCACCCAAGACCAGTTCCAATGCAACCACTATTTTTAACGAAATTTACCCCAATTTGGGCACTTATTCTTGCCTAACATCCACCCAGAACATCCCTGGAAGATTATTTTATAGAAAATGGTCAATATACATCTTCCCTCATATGAGACAAAAATTCAGGGTAAATGGACCAACCAGAACCGCTCAGGACCAGTTCCAAATCAAGCACTCGTTGTCATAAAAGTGCCCAAATTAGGCACATTGTTTGTGGCATAACTTTACTTCACAACCACCCTGGAAGATTATTTTATACAGAATGGTCAATATACATCTACCCTCATATGAGACAAAAATTCAGGGAAAATGGACCAACCAGAACCACCCAAGACCAGTTCCAAGACAACCACTATTTTTAACGCAATTTACCCCAATTTGGACACTATTTATGGCTTAACATCCCCCCAGAACCTCCCTGGAAGATTATTTTATACAGAATGGTCAATATACAACTACCCTCATATGAGACAAAAATTCAGGCTAAATGGACCAACCAGAACCGCTCAGGACCAGTTCCAACACAAGCACTCGTTGTCATAAAAGTGTCCAAATTAGGCACATTGTTTGTGGCATAACTTTACTTCACAACTACCCTGGAAGATTATTTTATACAGAATGGTCAATATACATCTCCCCTCATATGAGACAAAAATTCAGGGAAAATGGACCAACCAGAACCACCCAAGACCAGTTCCAATGCAACCACTATTTTTAACGAAATTTACCCCAATTTGGGCACTTATTCTTGCCTAACATCCACCCAGAACCTCCCTGGAAGATTATTTTATACAGAATTGTCAATATACATCTCCCCTCATATGAGACAAAAATTCAGGGTAAATGGACCAACCAGAACCACTCAGGACCAGTTCCAACACAAGCACTCGTTGTCATAAAAGTGCCCAAATTAGGCACACTGTTTGTGGCATAACTTTACTTCACAACTACCCTGGAAGATTATTTTATACAGAATGGTCAATATACATCTCCCCTCATATGAGTCAAAAATTCAGGGAAAATGGACCAACCAGAACCACCCAAGACCAGTTCCAATGCAACCACTATTTTTAACGAAAATTACCCCAATTTGGACACTATTTCTTGCCTAACATCCCCCCAGAACCTCCCTGGAAGATTATTTTATAGAAAATGGTCAATATACATCTCCCCTCATATGAGACAAAAATTCAGGTTAAATAGACCAACCAGAACCACCCAGGACCAGTTCCAACACAAGCACTCGTTGTCATAAAAGTGCCCAAATTAGGCACACTGTTTAAGGCATAACTTTACTTCACAACTACCCTGGAAGATTATTTTATACAGAATGGTCAATATACATCTCCCCTCATATGAGACAAAAATTCAGGGAAAATGGACCAACCAGAACCACCCAAGACCAGTTCCAAGACAACCACTATTTTTGACGCAATTTACCCCAATTTGGGCACTATTTCTTGCCTAACATCCACCCAGAACCTCCCTGGAAGATTATTTTATAGAAAATGGTCAATATACATCTCCCCTCATATGAGACAAAAATTCAGGGTAAATGGACCAACCAGAACCGCTCAGGACCAGTTCCAATACAAGCACTCGTTGTCATAAAAGTGCCCAAATTAGGCACATTGTTTGTGGCATAACTTTACTTCACAACCACCCTGGAAGATTATTTTATACAGAATGGTCAATATACATCTCCCCTCATATGAGACAAAAATTCAGGTTAAATGGACCAACCAGAACCACCCAAGACCAGTTCCAAGACAACCACTATTTTTGACGCAATTTACCCCAATTTGGGCACTTATTCTTGCCTAACATCCACCCAGAACCTCCCTGGAAGATTATTTTATAGAAAATGGTCAATATACATCTCCCCTCATATGAGACAAAAATTCAGGCTAAATGGACCAACCAGAACCGCTCAGGACCAGTTCCAACACAAGCACTCGTTGTCATAAAAGTGCCCAAATTAGGCACATTGTTTGTGGCATAACTTTACTTCACAACCACCCTGGAAGATTATTTTATACAGAATGGTCAATATACATCTACCCTCATATGAGACAAAAATTCAGGGAAAATGGACCAACCAGAACCACCCAAGACCAGTTCCAAGACAACCACTATTTTTGACGCAATTTACCCCAATTTGGGCACTATTTCTTGCCTAACATCCACCCAGAACCTCCCTGGAAGATTATTTTATAGAAAATGGTCAATATACATCTCCCCTCATATGAGACAAAAATTCAGGGTAAATGGACCAACCAGAACCACCCAGGACCAGTTCCAACACAAGCACTCGTTGTCATAAAAGTGCCCATATAAGGCACATTGTTTGTGGCATAACTTTACTTCACAACCACCCTGGAAGATTATTTTATACAGAATGGTCAATATACATCTCCCCTCATATGAGACAAAAATTCAGGTTAAATGGACCAACCAGAACCACCCAAGACCAGTTCCAATGCAACCACTATTCTTAACGAAAATTACCCCAATTTGGACACTATTTCTTGCCTAACATCCCCCCAGAACCTCCCTGGAAGACTAATTTTATACAAAATTGTCAATAATACATGCACCCACATTTTAGGCACTTTTTCCGGGGAAAATAACCCCCCCAGAACCGAACTGGGCTACTTTTTATACAAACCAGTACGCACTGGGACGCTATGGAATCCGCAGAACTCTGCCACACTGTGGACAAACTGTGGTACTGCGACCGTTTAAGCTCCCGTAAGCCTATGCACTTTTAGCGTTTAAAATTACCTTTCTGGCTGAAAAGAAAATCTTTTTACACACCCACTCTACTCTAATAAAGGTCCCCTTATTTTAGAAACTATTCCCGAGTGAAAATAAGCCCACAGAACGAAGTCGACATGCTTTTTATACATGCACGTTGGTCTATTACAGTCAACCAGCATTTGGGACACTCTTCCTGGGTAAACTTTTGCACCAGAACCTCCCTGGAGCATTTATTTTGATACCAAATCGTCAATAATACATGCACCCAGAATTTATGCACTTTTTCCGGTGAAAATAACCCACCAGAACCGAAATATCCTCCTTTTTTTATACAGACTTTG
>NW_027520239.1:0-18648 GCF_051989625.1 Stigmatopora argus
AGAGTCACAACTACTATGGCCGTTTACCCGGCCTGTGTAAGAGTCACAACTACTATCGCCGTTTACCCGGCCTGTGTAAGAGTCACAACTACTATCGCCGTTTACCGGCTGTGTAAGAGTCACAACTACTATGGCCGTTTACCCGGCCTGTGTAAGAGTCACAACTACTATCGCCGTTTACCCGGCCTGTGTAAGAGTCACAACTACTATGGCCGTTTACCCGGCCTGTGTAAGAGTCACAACTACTATCGCCGTTTACCCGGCCTGTGTAAGAGTCACATCTACTATCGCCGTTTACCCGCCTGTGTAAGAGTCACAACTACTATGGCCGTTTACCCGGCCTGTGTAAGAGTCACAACTACTATGGCCGTTTACCCGGCCTGTGTAAGAGTCACAACTACTATCGCCGTTTACCCGGCCTGTGTAAGAGTCACATCTACTATCGCCGTTTACCCGCCTGTGTAAGAGTCACAACTACTATGGCCGTTTACCCGGCCTGTGTAAGAGTCACAACTACTATCGCCGTTTACCCGGCCTGTGTAAGAGTCACATCTACTATCGGCCGTTACCCGGCCTGTGTAAGAGTCACAACTACTATGGCCGTTTACCCGGCCTGTGTAAGAGTCACAACTACTATGGCCGTTTACCCGGCCTGTGTAAGAGTCACAACTACTATCGCCGTTTAACCCGGCCTGTGTAAGAGTCACATCTACTATCGCCGTTTACCCGGCCTGTGTAGAGAGTCACAACTACTATGGCCGTTTACCCGGCCTGTGTAAGAGTCACAACTACTATGGCCGTTTACCCGGCCTGTGTAAGAGTCACAACTACTATCGCCGTTTACCCGGCCTGTGTAAGAGTCACATCTACTATCGCCGTTTACCCGGCCTGTGTAAGAGTCACAACTACTATGGCCGTTTACCCGGCCTGTGTAAGAGTCACAACTACTATGGCCGTTTACCCGGCCTGTGTAAGAGTCACAACTACTATCGCCGTTTACCCGGCCTGTGTAAGAGTCACATCTACTATCGCCGTTTACCCGGCCTGTGTAAGAGTTACAAATACTATGGCCGTTTACCCGGCCTGTGTAAGAGTCACAACTACTATCGCCGTTTACCCGGCCTGTGTAAGAGTCACAACTACTATCGGCCGTTTACCCGGCCTGTGTAAGAGTCACAACTACTATGGCCGTTTACCCGCCTGTGTAAGAGTCACAACTACTATCGGCCGTTTACCCGGCCTGTGTAGGTGTCACATCTACTATCGCCGTTTACCTCGCCTGTGTAAGAGTCACAACTACTATGGCCGTTTACCCCGGCCTGTGTAAGAGTCACAACTACTATGGCCGTTTACCCGGCCTGTGTAAGAGTCACAACTACTATCGCCGTTTACCCCGGCCTGTGTAAGAGTCACATCTACTATCGCCGTTTACCCGGCCTGTGTAAGAGTCACAACTACTATCGCCGTTTACCCCGGCCTGTGTAAGAGTCACATCTACTATGGCCGTTTACCCGGCCTGTGTAAGAGTCACAACTACTATCGGCCGTTTACCCGGCCTGTGTAAGAGTCACAACTACTATGGCCGTTTACCCCGCCTGTGTAAGAGTCACAACTACTATCGCCGTTTACCCGGCCTGTGTAAGATTCACATCTACTATCGCCGTTTACCCGGCCTGTGTAAGAGTCACAACTACTATGGCCGTTCACCCGGCCTGTGTAAGAGTCACAACTACTATGGCCGTTTACCCCGGCCTGTGTAAGAGTCACAACTACTATCGCCGTTTACCCGGCCTGTGTAAGAGTCACATCTAATATCGCCGTTTACCCGCCTGTGTAAGAGTCACAACTACTATGGCCGTTTACCCGGCCTGTGTAAGAGTCACAACTACTATGGCCGTTTACCCGGCCTGTGTAACAGTCACAACTACTATCGTCGTTTACCCGGCCTGTGTAAGAGTCACATCTACTATCGCCGTTTACCCGGCCTGTGTAAGAGTCACAACTACTATGGCCGTTTACCCGCCTGTGTAAGAGTCACAACTACTATGGCCGTTTACCCGGCCTGTGTAAGAGTCACAACTACTATCGCCGTTTACCCGGCCTGTGTAAGAGTCACATCTACTATCGCCGTTTACCCGGCCTGTGTAAGAGTCACAACTACTATGGCCGTTTACCCGGCCTGTGTAAGAGTCACAACTACTATCGCCGTTTACCCGGCCTGTGTAAGAGTCACATCTACTATCGCCGTTTACCCGGCCTGTGTAAGAGTCACAACTACTATGGCCGTTTACCCGGCCTGTGTAAGAGTCACAACTACTATGGCCGTTTACCCGGCCTGTTGTAAGAGTCACAACTACTATCGCCGTTTACCCGGCCTGTGTAAGAGTCACATCTACTATCGCCGTTTACCCGGCCTGTGTAGGAGTCACAACTACTATGGCCGTTTACCCCGGCCTGTGTAAGAGTCACAACTACTATGGCCGTTTACCCGGCCTGTGTAAGAGTCACAACTACTATCGCCGTTTACCCGGCCTGTGTAAGAGTCACATCTACTATCGCCGTTTACCCGGCTGTGTAAGAGTCACAACTACTATGGCCGTTACCCGGCCTGTGTAAGAGTCACAACTACTATGGCCGTTTACCCGGCCTGTGTAAGAGTCACAACTACTATCGCCGTTTACCCGGCCTGTGTAAGAGTCACATCTACTATCGCCGTTTACCCGGCCTGTGTAAGAGTTCACAAATACTATGGCCGTTTACCCGGCCTGTGTAAGAGTCACAACTACTATCGCCGTTTACCCGGCCTGTGTAAGAGTCACAACTACTATGGCCGTTTACCCGGCCTGTGTAAGAGTCACAACTACTATGCCGTTTACCCGGCCTGTGTAAGAGTCACAACTACTATCGCCGTTTACCCGGCCTGTGTAAGAGTCACATCTACTATCGCCGTTTACCCGGCCTGTGTAAGAGTCACAACTACTATGGCCGTTTACCCGGCCTGTGTAAGAGTCACAACTACTATCGCCGTTTACCCGGCCTGTGTAAGAGTCACATCTACTATCGCCGTTTACCCGGCCTGTGTAAGAGTCACAACTACTATCGCCGTTTACCCGGCGTGTAAGAGTCACAACTACTATGGCCGTTTACCCCGGCGTGTAAGAGTCACAACTACTATCGCCGTTTACCCGGCCTGTGTAAGAGTCACAACTACTATCGCCGTTTACCCGGCCTGTGTAAGAGTCACATCTACTATCGCCGTTTACCCGGCCTGTGTAAGAGTCACAACTACTATCGCCGTTTACCCGGCCTGTGTAAGAGTCACAACTACTATGGCCGTTTACCCGGCCTGTGTAAGAGTCACAACTACTATGGCCGTTTACCCCGGGCCTGTGTAAGAGTCACATCTACTATCGCCGTTTACCCGGCCTGTGTAAGAGTCACAACTACTATGGCCGTTTACCCGGCCTGTGTAAGAGTCACAACTACTATGGCCGTTTACCCGGCCTGTGTAAGAGTCACAACTACTATCGCCGTTTACCCGGCCTGTGTAAGAGTCACATCTACTATGCCGTTTACCCGGCCTGTGTAAGAGTCACAACTACTATGGCCGTTTACCCGGCCTGTGTAAGAGTCACAACTACTATGGCCGTTTACCCGGCCTGTGTAAGAGTCACAACTACTATCGCCGTTTACCCGGCCTGTGTAAGATTCACATCTACTATCGCCGTTTACCCGGCCTGTGTAAGAGTCACAACTACTATGGCCGTTTACCCGGCCTGTGTAAGAGTCACAACTACTATCGGCCGTTTACCCGGCCTGTGTTAAGAGACACAACTACTATCGCCGTTTACCCGGCCTGTGTAAGAGTCACATCTACTATCGCCGTTTACCCGGCCTGTGTAAGAGTCACAACTACTATGGCCGTTTACCCGGCCTGTGTAAGAGTCACAACTACTATGGCCGTTTACCCGGCCTGTGTAAGAGTCACAACTACTATCGTCCGTTTACCCGGCCTGTGTAAGAGTCACATCTACTATCGCCGTTTACCCGGCCTGTGTAAGAGTCACAACTACTATGGCCGTTTACCCGGCCTGTGTAAGAGTCACAACTACTATGGCCGTTACCCGGCCTGTGTAAGAGTCACAACTACTATCGCCGTTTACCCGGCCTGTGTAAGAGTCACATCTACTATCGCCGTTTACCGGCCTGTGTAAGAGTCACAACTACTATGGCCGTTTACCCGGCCTGTGTAAGAGTCACAACTACTATGGCCGTTTACCCGGCCTGTGTAAGAGTCACAACTACTATCGCCGTTTACCCGGCCTGTGTAAGAGTCACATCTACTATCGCCGTTTACCCGGCCTGTGTAAGAGTCACAACTACTATGGCCGTTTACCCGGCCTGTGTAAGAGTCACAACTACTATGGCCGTTTACCCGGCCTGTGTAAGAGTCACAACTACTATCGCCGTTTACCCGGCCTGTGTAAGAGTCACATCTACTATCGCCGTTTACCCCGGCCTGTGTAAGAGTCACAACTACTATCGCCGTTTACCCGGCCTGTGTAAGAGTCACATCTACTATCGCCGTTTACCCGGCCTGTGTAAGAGTCACAACTACTATCGGCCGTTTACCCGGCCTGTGTAAGAGTCACAACTACTATGGCCGTTTACCCCGGCCTGTGTAAGAGTCACAACTACTATCGCCGTTTACCCGGCCTGTGTAGGGGTCACATCTACTATCGCCGTTTACCCGGCCTGTGTAAGAGTCACAACTACTATGGCACGTTTACCCGGCCTGTGTAAGAGTCACAACTACTATGGCCGTTTACCCGGCCTGTGTAAGAGTCACAACTACTATCGCCGTTTACCCGGCCTGTGTAAGAGTCACATCTACTATCGCCGTTTACCCGGCCTGTGTAAGAGTCACAACTACTATCGCCGTTTACCCGGCCTGTGTAAGAGTCACATCTACTATGGCCGTTTACCCCGGCCTGTGTAAGAGTCACAACTACTATGGCCGTTTACCCGGCCTGTGTAAGAGTCACAACTACTATGGCCGTTTACCCGGCCTGTGTAAGAGTCACAACTACTATCGCCGTTTACCCGGCCTGTGTAAGATTCACATCTACTATCGCCGTTTACCCGGCCTGTGTAAGAGTCACAACTACTATGGCCGTTCACCCGGCCTGTGTAAGAGTCACAACTACTATGGCCGTTTACCCGCCTGTGTAAGAGTCACAACTACTATCGCCGTTTACCCGGCCTGTGTAAGAGTCACATCTAATATCGCCGTTTACCCGGCCTGTGTAAGAGTCACAACTACTATGGCCGTTTACCCGGCCTGTGTAAGAGTCACAACTACTATGGCCGTTTACCCGGCCTGTGTAACAGTCACAACTACTATCGTCGTTTACCCGGCCTGTGTAAGAGTCACATCTACTATCGCCGTTTACCCGGCCTGTGTAAGAGTCACAACTACTATGGCCGTTTACCCCGGCCTGTGTAAGAGTCACAACTACTATGGCCGTTTACCCGGCCTGTGTAAGAGTCACAACTACTATCGCCGTTTACCCGGCCTGTGTAAGAGTCACATCTACTATCGCCGTTTACCCGGCCTGTGTAAGAGTCACAACTACTATGGCCGTTTACCCGGCCTGTGTAAGAGTCACAACTACTATGGCCGTTTACCCGGCCTGTGTAAGAGTCACAACTACTATCGGCCGTTTACCCGGCCTGTGTAAGAGTCACATCTACTATCGCCGTTTACCCGGCCTGTGTAAGAGTCACAACTACTATGGCCGTTTACCCCGGCCTGTGTAAGAGTCACAACTACTATGGCCGTTTACCCCGGCCTGTGTAAGATTCACATCTACTATCGCCGTTTACCCGGCCTGTGTAAGAGTCACAACTACTATGGCCGTTCACCCGGCCTGTGTAAGAGTCACAACTACTATGGCCGTTTACCCGGCCTGTGTAAGAGTCACAACTACTATCGCCGTTTACCCGGCCTGTGTAAGAGTCACATCTACTATCGCCGTTTACCCGGCCTGTGTAAGAGTCACAACTACAATGGCCGTTTACCCGGCCTGTGTAAGAGTCACAACTACTATGGCCGTTTACCCGGCCTGTGTAAGAGTCACAACTACTATCGCCGTTTACCCGGCCTGTGTAAGAGTCACATCTACTATCGCCGTTTACCCCGGCCTGTGTAAGAGTCACAACTACTATGGCCGTTTACCCGGCCTGTGTAAGAGTCACAACTACTATGGCCGTTTACCCGGCCTGTGTAAGAGTCACAACTACTATCGCCGTTTACCCGGCCTGTGTAAGAGTCACATCTACTATCGCCGTTTACCCGGCCTGTGTAAGAGTCACAACTACTATGGCCGTTTACCCGGCCTGTGTAAGAGTCACAACTACTATGGCCGTTTACCCGGCCTGTGTAAGAGTCACAACTACTATCGCCGTTTACCCGGCCTGTGTAAGAGTCACATCTACTATCGCCGTTTACCCGGCCTGTGTAAGAGTCACAACTACTATCGCCGTTTACCCGGCCTGTGTAAGAGTCACAACTACTATGGCCGTTTACCCCGGCCTGTGTAAGAGTCACAACTACTATCGCCGTTTACCCGGCCTGTGTAAGAGTCACAACTACTATGGCCGTTTACCCGGCCTGTGTAAGAGTCACAACTACTATCGCCGTTTACCCGGCCTGTGTAAGAGTCACATCTACTATCGGCCGTTTACCCGGCCTGTGTAAGAGTCACAACTACTATCGGCCGTTTACCCCGGCCTGTGTAAGAGTCACAACTACTATGGCCGTTTACCCGGCCTGTGTAAGAGTCACAACTACTATCGCCGTTTACCCGGCCTGTGTAAGAGTCACAACTACTATCGGCCGTTTACCCGGCCTGTGTAAGAGTCACAACTACTATCGCCGTTTACCCGGCCTGTGTAAGAGTCACAACTACTATCGCCGTTTACCCCGGCCTGTGTAAGAGTCACAACTACTATCGCCGTTTACCCGGCCTGTGTAAGAGTCACAACTACTATCGCCGTTTACCCGGCCTGTGTAAGAGTCACAACTACTATGGCCGTTTACCCGGCCTGTGTAAGAGTCACAACTTACCTATCGGCCGTTTACACCCGCCTGTGTAAGAGTCACATCTACTATCGCCGTTTACCCGGCCTGTGTAAGAGTCACAACTACTATCGGCCGTTTACCCGGCCTGTGTAAGAGTCCACAACTACTATGGCCGTTTACCCGGCCTGTGTAAGAGTCACAACTACTATCGCCCCGTTTCTACCCGGCCTGTGTAAGAGTCACATCTACTATCGCCGTTTACCGGCCTGTGTAAGAGTCACAACTACTATCGCCGTTTACCCGGCCTGTGTAAGAGTCACAACTACTATGGCCGTTTACCCGGCCTGTGTAAGAGTCACAACTACTATCGCCGTTTACCCCGGCTGTGTAAGAGTCACAACTACTATCGCCGTTTACCCGGCCTGTGTAAGAGTCACATCTACTATCGCCGTTTACCCGCCTGTGTAAGAGTCACAACTACTATGGCCGTTTACCCGGCCTGTGTAAGAGTCACAACTACTATGGCCGTTTACCCCGGCCTGTGTAAGAGTCACAACTACTATGGCCGTTTACCCCGGCCTGTGTAAGAGTCACAACTACTATCGCCGTTTACCCGGCCTGTGTAGGGGTCACATCTACTATCGCCGTTTACCCGGCCTGTGTAAGAGTCACAACTACTATGGCCGTTTACCCCGGCCTGTGTAAGAGTCACAACTACTATGGCCGTTTACCCGGCCTGTGTAAGAGTCACAACTACTATCGCCGTTTACCCGGCCTGTGTAAGAGTCACATCTACTATCGCCGTTTACCCGCCTGTGTAAGAGTCACAACTACTATGGCCGTTTACCCGGCCTGTGTAAGAGTCACATGTACTATGGCCGTTTACCCGGCCTGTGTAAGAGTCACAACTACTATGGCCGTTTACCCCGCCTGTGTAGAGTCACAACTACTATGGCCGTTTACCCGGCCTGTGTAAGAGTCACAACTACTATCGCCGTTTACCCGGCCTGTGTAAGATTCACATCTACTATCGCCGTTTACCCGGCCTGTGTAAGAGTCACAACTACTATGGCCGTTCACACCGGCCTGTGTAAGAGTCACAACTACTATGGCCGTTTACCCGGCCTGTGTAAGAGTCACAACTACTATCGCCGTTTACCCGGCCTGTGTAAGAGTCACATCTAATATCGCCGTTTACCCGGCCTGTGTAAGAGTCACAACTACTATGGCCGTTTACCCGGCCTGTGTAAGAGTCACAACTACTATCGCCGTTTACCCGGCCTGTGTAAGAGTCACATCTACTATCGCCGTTTACCCGGCCTGTGTAAGAGTCACAACTACTATGGCCGTTTACCCGGCCTGTGTAAGAGTCACAACTACTATGGCCGTTTACCCGGCCTGTGTAAGATTCACATCTACTATCGCCGTTTACCCGGCCTGTGTAAGAGTCACAACTACTATGGCCGTTCACTACCCGGCCTGTGTAAGAGTCACAACTACTATGGCCGTTTACCCCGGCCCTGTGTAAGAGTCACAACTACTATCGCCGTTTACCCCGGCCTGTGTAAGAGTCACATCTACTATCGCCGTTTACCCCGGCCTGTGTAAGAGTCACAACTACAATGGCCGTTTACCCGGCCTGTGTAAGAGTCACAACTACTATCGCCGTTTACCCGGCCTGTGTAGGGGTCACATCTACTATCGCCGTTTACCCGGCCTGTGTAAGAGTCACAACTACTATGCCGTTTAACCCGGCCTGTGTAAGAGTCACAACTACTATGGCCGTTTACCCGGCCTGTGTAAGAGTCACAACTACTATCGCCGTTTACCCGGCCTGTGTAAGAGTCACATCTACTATCGCCGTTTACCCCGGCCTGTGTAAGAGTCACAACTACTATGGCCGTTTACCCGGCCTGTGTAAGAGTCACATGTACTATGGCCGTTTACCCGGCCTGTGTAAGAGTCACAACTACTATGGCCGTTTACCCGGCCTGTGTAAGAGTCACAACTACTATGGCCGTTTACCCGCCTGTGTAAGAGTCACAACTACTATCCGCCGTTTACCCGGCCTGTGTAAGATTCACATCTACTATCGCCGTTTACCCGGCCTGTGTAAGAGTCACAACTACTATGGCCGTTCACCCGGCCTGTGTAAGAGTCACAACTACTATGGCCGTTTACCCGGCCTGTGTAAGAGTCAACAACTACTATCGCCGTTTACCCGGCCTGTGTAAGAGTCACATCTAATATCGCCGTTTACCCGGCCTGTGTAAGAGTCACAACTACTATGGCCGTTTACCCGGCCTGTGTAAGAGTCACAACTACTATCGCCGTTTACCCGGCCTGTGTAAGAGTCACATCTACTATCGCCGTTTACCCGGCCTGTGTAAGAGTCACAACTACTATGGCCGTTTACCCGGCCTGTGTAAGAGTCACAACTACTATGGCCGTTTACCCGGCCTGTGTAAGATTCACATCTACTATCGCCGTTTACCCGGCCTGTGTAAGAGTCACAACTACTATGGCCGTTCACCCGGCCTGTGTAAGAGTCACAACTACTATGGCCGTTTACCCGGCCTGTGTAAGAGTCACAACTACTATCGCCGTTTACCCGGCCTGTGTAAGAGTCACATCTACTATCGCCGTTTACCCGGCCTGTGTAAGAGTCACAACTACAATGGCCGTTTACCCGGCCTGTGTAAGAGTCACAACTACTATCGCCGTTTACCCGGCCTGTGTAGGGGTCACATCTACTATCGCCGTTTACCCGGCCTGTGTAAGAGTCACAACTACTATGGCCGTTTACCCGGCCTGTGTAAGAGTCACAACTACTATCGCCGTTTACCCGGCCTGTGTAAGAGTCACAACTACTATCGCCGTTTACCCGGCCTGTGTAAGAGTCACATCTACTATCGCCGTTTACCCGGCCTGTGTAAGAGTCACAACTACTATGGCCGTTTACCCGGCCTGTGTAAGAGTCACAACTACTATCGCCGTTTACCCGGCCTGTGTAAGAGTCACATCTACTATCGCCGTTTACCCGGCCTGTGTAAGAGTCACAACTACTATGGCCGTTTACCCGGCCTGTGTAAGAGTCACATCTACTATCGCCGTTTACCCGGCCTGTGTAAGAGTCACAACTACAATGGCCGTTTACCCGGCCTGTGTAAGAGTCACAACTACTATGGCCGTTTACCCGGCCTGTGTAAGAGTCACAACTACTATGGCCGTTTACCCGGCCTGTGTAAGAGTCACAACTACTATCGCCGTTTACCCGGCCTGTGTAAGAGTCACATCTAATATCGCCGTTTACCCGGCCTGTGTAAGAGTCACAACTACTATGGCCGTTTACCCGGCCTGTGTAAGAGTCACAACTACTATCGCCGTTTACCCGGCCTGTGTAAGAGTCACAACTACTATGGCCGTTTACCCGGCCTGTGTAAGAGTCACAACTACTATCGCCGTTTACCCGGCCTGTGTAAGAGTCACATCTACTATCGCCGTTTACCCGGCCTGTGTAAGAGTCACAACTACTATCGCCGTTTACCCGGCCTGTGTAAGAGTCACAACTACTATGGCCGTTTCCCCGGCCTGTGTAAGAGTCACAACTACTATCGCCGTTTACCCGGCCTGTGTAAGAGTCACAACTACTATCGCCGTTTACCCGGCCTGTGTAAGAGTCACATCTACTATCGCCGTTTACCCGGCCTGTGTAAGAGTCACAACTACTATGGCCGTTTACCCGGCCTGTGTAAGAGTCACATCTACTATCGCCGTTTACCCGGCCTGTGTAAGAGTCACAACTACAATGGCCGTTTACCCGGCCTGTGTAAGAGTCACAACTACTATGGCCGTTTACCCGGCCTGTGTAAGAGTCACAACTACTATGGCCGTTTACCCGGCCTGTGTAAGAGTCACAACTACTATCGCCGTTTACCCGGCCTGTGTAAGAGTCACATCTACTATCGCCGTTTACCCGGCCTGTGTAAGAGTCACAACTACTATGGCCGTTTACCCGGCCTGTGTAAGAGTCACATCTACTATGGCCGTTTACCCGGCCTGTGTAAGAGTCACAACTACTATGGCCGTTTACCCGGCCTGTGTAAGAGTCACAACTACTATGGCCGTTTACCCGGCCTGTGTAAGAGTCACAACTACTATCGCCGTTTACCCGGCCTGTGTAAGATTCACATCTACTATCGCCGTTTACCCGGCCTGTGTAAGAGTCACAACTACTATGGCCGTTCACCCGGCCTGTGTAAGAGTCACAACTACTATGGCCGTTTACCCGGCCTGTGTAAGAGTCACAACTACTATCGCCGTTTACCCGGCCTGTGTAAGAGTCACATCTAATATCGCCGTTTACCCGGCCTGTGTAAGAGTCACAACTACTATGGCCGTTTACCCGGCCTGTGTAAGAGTCACAACTACTATGGCCGTTTACCCGGCCTGTGTAAGAGTCACAACTACTATCGTCGTTTACCCGGCCTGTGTAAGAGTCACATCTACTATCGCCGTTTACCCGGCCTGTGTAAGAGTCACAACTACTATGGCCGTTTACCCGGCCTGTGTAAGAGTCACAACTACTATGGCCGTTTACCCGGCCTGTGTAAGAGTCACAACTACTATCGCCGTTTACCCGGCCTGTGTAAGAGTCACATCTACTATCGCCGTTTACCCGGCCTGTGTAAGAGTCACAACTACTATGGCCGTTTACCCGGCCTGTGTAAGAGTCACAACTACTATGGCCGTTTACCCGGCCTGTGTAAGAGTCACAACTACTATCGCCGTTTACCCGGCCTGTGTAAGAGTCACATCTACTATCGCCGTTTACCCGGCCTGTGTAAGAGTCACAACTACTATGGCCGTTTACCCGGCCTGTGTAAGAGTCACAACTACTATCGCCGTTTACCCGGCCTGTGTAAGATTCACGTCTACTATCGCCGTTTACCCGGCCTGTGTAAGAGTCACAACTACTATGGCCGTTCACCCGGCCTGTGTAAGAGTCACAACTACTATGGCCGTTTACCCGGCCTGTGTAAGAGTCACAACTACTATCGCCGTTTACCCGGCCTGTGTAAGAGTCACATCTACTATCGCCGTTTACCCGGCCTGTGTAAGAGTCACAACTACAATGGCCGTTTACCCGGCCTGTGTAAGAGTCACAACTACTATGGCCGTTTACCCGGCCTGTGTAAGAGTCACAACTACTATCGTCGTTTACCCGGCCTGTGTAAGAGTCACATCTACTATCGCCGTTTACCCGGCCTGTGTAAGAGTCACAACTACTATGGCCGTTTACCCGGCCTGTGTAAGAGTCACAACTACTATGGCCGTTTACCCGGCCTGTGTAAGAGTCACAACTACTATCGCCGTTTACCCGGCCTGTGTAAGAGTCACATCTACTATCGCCGTTTACCCGGCCTGTGTAAGAGTCACAACTACTATGGCCGTTTACCCGGCCTGTGTAAGAGTCACAACTACTATGGCCGTTTACCCGGCCTGTGTAAGAGTCACAACTACTATCGCCGTTTACCCGGCCTGTGTAAGAGTCACATCTACTATTGCCGTTTACCCGGCCTGTGTAAGAGTCACAACTACTATGGCCGTTTACCCGGCCTGTGTAAGAGTCACAACTACTATCGCCGTTTACCCGGCCTGTGTAAGAGTCACATCTACTATCGCCGTTTACCCGGCCTGTGTAAGAGTCACAACTACTATCGCCGTTTACCCGGCCTGTGTAAGAGTCACAACTACTATGGCCGTTTACCCGGCCTGTGTAAGAGTCACAACTACTATCGCCGTTTACCCGGCCTGTGTAAGAGTCACAACTACTATGGCCGTTTACCCGGCCTGTGTAAGAGTCACAACTACTATCGCCGTTTACCCGGCCTGTGTAAGAGTCACATCTACTATCGCCGTTTACCCGGCCTGTGTAAGAGTCACAACTACTATGGCCGTTTACCCGGCCTGTGTAAGAGTCACAACTACTATGGCCGTTTACCCGGCCTGTGTAAGAGTCACAACTACTATCGCCGTTTACCCGGCCTGTGTAAGAGTCACATCTACTATGGCCGTTTACCCGGCCTGTGTAAGAGTCACAACTACTATGGCCGTTTACCCGGCCTGTGTAAGAGTCACAACTACTATGGCCGTTTACCCGGCCTGTGTAAGAGTCACAACTACTATCGCCGTTTACCCGGCCTGTGTAAGAGTCACATCTACTATCGCCGTTTACCCGGCCTGTGTAAGAGTCACAACTACTATGGCCGTTTACCCGGCCTGTGTAAGAGTCACAACTACTATCGCCGTTTACCCGGCCTGTGTAAGAGTCACATCTACTATCGCCGTTTACCCGGCCTGTGTAAGAGTCACAACTACTATCGCCGTTTACCCGGCCTGTGTAAGAGTCACATCTAATATCGCCGTTTACCCGGCCTGTGTAAGAGTCACAACTACTATGGCCGTTTACCCGGCCTGTGTAAGAGTCACAACTACTATGGCCGTTTACCCGGCCTGTGTAACAGTCACAACTACTATCGTCGTTTACCCGGCCTGTGTAAGAGTCACATCTACTATCGCCGTTTACCCGGCCTGTGTAAGAGTCACAACTACTATGGCCGTTTACCCGGCCTGTGTAAGAGTCACAACTACTATGGCCGTTTACCCGGCCTGTGTAAGAGTCACAACTACTATCGCCGTTTACCCGGCCTGTGTAAGAGTCACATCTACTATCGCCGTTTACCCGGCCTGTGTAAGAGTCACAACTACTATGGCCGTTTACCCGGCCTGTGTAAGAGTCACAACTACTATGGCCGTTTACCCGGCCTGTGTAAGAGTCACAACTACTATCGCCGTTTACCCGGCCTGTGTAAGAGTCACATCTACTATCGCCGTTTACCCGGCCTGTGTAAGAGTCACAACTACTATGGCCGTTTACCCGGCCTGTGTAAGAGTCACAACTACTATCGCCGTTTACCCGGCCTGTGTAAGATTCACGTCTACTATCGCCGTTTACCCGGCCTGTGTAAGAGTCACAACTACTATGGCCGTTCACCCGGCCTGTGTAAGAGTCACAACTACTATGGCCGTTTACCCGGCCTGTGTAAGAGTCACAACTACTATCGCCGTTTACCCGGCCTGTGTAAGAGTCACATCTACTATCGCCGTTTACCCGGCCTGTGTAAGAGTCACAACTACTATGGCCGTTTACCCGGCCTGTGTAAGAGTCACAACTACTATGGCCGTTTACCCGGCCTGTGTAAGAGTCACAACTACTATCGTCGTTTACCCGGCCTGTGTAAGAGTCACATCTACTATCGCCGTTTACCCGGCCTGTGTAAGAGTCACAACTACTATGGCCGTTTACCCGGCCTGTGTAAGAGTCACAACTACTATGGCCGTTTACCCGGCCTGTGTAAGAGTCACAACTACTATCGCCGTTTACCCGGCCTGTGTAAGAGTCACATCTACTATCGCCGTTTACCCGGCCTGTGTAAGAGTCACAACTACTATGGCCGTTTACCCGGCCTGTGTAAGAGTCACAACTACTATGGCCGTTTACCCGGCCTGTGTAAGAGTCACAACTACTATCGCCGTTTACCCGGCCTGTGTAAGAGTCACATCTACTATTGCCGTTTACCCGGCCTGTGTAAGAGTCACAACTACTATGGCCGTTTACCCGGCCTGTGTAAGAGTCACAACTACTATCGCCGTTTACCCGGCCTGTGTAAGATTCACATCTACTATCGCCGTTTACCCGGCCTGTGTAAGAGTCACAACTACTATGGCCGTTCACCCGGCCTGTGTAAGAGTCACAACTACTATGGCCGTTTACCCGGCCTGTGTAAGAGTCACAACTACTATCGCCGTTTACCCGGCCTGTGTAAGAGTCACATCTACTATCGCCGTTTACCCGGCCTGTGTAAGAGTCACAACTACTATGGCCGTTTACCCGGCCTGTGTAAGAGTCACAACTACTATGGCCGTTTACCCGGCCTGTGTAAGAGTCACAACTACTATCGCCGTTTACCCGGCCTGTGTAAGAGTCACATCTACTATCGCCGTTTACCCGGCCTGTGTAAGAGTCACAACTACTATGGCCGTTTACCCGGCCTGTGTAAGAGTCACAACTACTATGGCCGTTTACCCGGCCTGTGTAAGAGTCACAACTACTATCGCCGTTTACCCGGCCTGTGTAAGAGTCACATCTACTATCGCCGTTTACCCGGCCTGTGTAAGAGTCACAACTACTATGGCCGTTTACCCGGCCTGTGTAAGAGTCACAACTACTATGGCCGTTTACCCGGCCTGTGTAAGAGTCACAACTACTATCGCCGTTTACCCGGCCTGTGTAAGAGTCACATCTACTATCGCCGTTTACCCGGCCTGTGTAAGAGTCACAACTACTATGGCCGTTTACCCGGCCTGTGTAAGAGTCACAACTACTATGGCCGTTTACCCGGCCTGTGTAAGAGTCACAACTACTATCGCCGTTTACCCGGCCTGTGTAAGAGTCACATCTACTATCGCCGTTTACCCGGCCTGTGTAAGAGTCACAACTACTATCGGCCGTTTACCCGGCCTGTGTAAGAGTCACAACTACTATGGCCGTTTACCCGGCCTGTGTAAGAGTCACAACTACTATCGCCGTTTACCCGGCCTGTGTAAGAGTCACAACTACTATCGCCGTTTACCCGGCCTGTGTAAGAGTCACAACTACTATGGCCGTTTACCCGGCCTGTGTAAGAGTCACAACTACTATGGCCGTTTACCCGGCCTGTGTAAGAGTCACAACTACTATCGCCGTTTACCCGGCCTGTGTAAGAGTCACATCTACTATCGCCGTTTACCCGGCCTGTGTAAGAGTCACAACTACTATGGCCGTTTACCCGGCCTGTGTAAGAGTCACAACTACTATGGCCGTTTACCCGGCCTGTGTAAGAGTCACAACTACTATCGCCGTTTACCCGGCCTGTGTAAGAGTCACATCTACTATCGCCGTTTACCCGGCCTGTGTAAGAGTCACAACTACTATGGCCGTTTACCCGGCCTGTGTAAGAGTCACAACTACTATGGCCGTTTACCCGGCCTGTGTAAGAGTCACAACTACTATCGCCGTTTACCCGGCCTGTGTAAGAGTCACAACTACTATGGCCGTTTACCCGGCCTGTGTAAGAGTCACAACTACTATGGCCGTTTACCCGGCCTGTGTAAGAGTCACAACTACTATCGCCGTTTACCCGGCCTGTGTAAGAGTCACATCTACTATCGCCGTTTACCCGGCCTGTGTAAGAGTCACAACTACTATGGCCGTTTACCGGCCTGTGTAAGAGTCACAACTACTATGGCCGTTTACCCGGCCTGTGTAAGAGTCACAACTACTATCGCCGTTTACCCGGCCTGTGTAAGAGTCACAACTACTATCGGCCGTTTACCCGGCCTGTGTAAGAGTCACAACTACTATCGCCGTTTACCCGGCCTGTGTAAGAGTCACAACTACTATCGGCCGTTTACCCGGCCTGTGTAAGAGTCACAACTACTATCGCCGTTTACCCGGCCTGTGTAAGAGTCACAACTACTATGGCCGTTTACCCGGCCTGTGTAAGAGTCACAACTACTATCGCCGTTTACCCGGCCTGTGTAAGAGTCACAACTACTATGCCGTTTACCCGGCCTGTGTAAGAGTCACAACTACTATGCCGTTTACCCGGCCTGTGTAAGAGTCACAACTACTATCGCCGTTTACCCGGCCTGTGTAAGAGTCACAACTACTATGGCCGTTTACCCGGCCTGTGTAAGAGTCACAACTACTATCGCCGTTTACCCGGCCTGTGTAAGAGTCACAACTACTATGGCCGTTTACCCGGCCTGTGTAAGAGTCACAACTACTATGGCCGTTTACCCGGCCTGTGTAAGAGTCACAACTACTATCGGCCGTTTACCCGGCCTGTGTAAGAGTCACATCTACTATCGCCGTTTACCCGGCCTGTGTAAGAGTCACAACTACTATGGCCGTTTACCCGGCCTGTGTAAGAGTCACAACTACTATGGCCGTTTACCCGGCCTGTGTAAGAGTCACAACTACTATCGCCGTTTACCCGGCCTGTGTAAGAGTCACAACTACTATCGCCGTTTACCCGGCCTGTGTAAGAGTCACATCTACTATGGCCGTTTACCCGGCCTGTGTAAGAGTCACAACTACTATGGCCGTTTACCCGGCCTGTGTAAGAGTCACAACTACTATCGCCGTTTACCCGGCCTGTGTAAGAGTCACAACTACTATCGCCGTTTACCCGGCCTGTGTAAGAGTCACAACTACTATGGCCGTTTACCCGGCCTGTGTAAGAGTCACAACTACTATGCCGTTTACCCGGCCTGTGTAAGAGTCACAACTACTATCGCCGTTTACCCGGCCTGTGTAAGAGTCACATCTACTATCGCCGTTTACCCGGCCTGTGTAAGAGTCACAACTACTATGGCCGTTTACCCGGCCTGTGTAAGAGTCACAACTACTATCGCCGTTTACCCGGCCTGTGTAAGAGTCACAACTACTATCGCCGTTTACCCGGCCTGTGTAAGAGTCACAACTACTATGGCCGTTTACCCGGCCTGTGTAAGAGTCACAACTACTATGGCCGTTTACCCGGCCTGTGTAAGAGTCACAACTACTATCGGCCGTTTACCCGGCCTGTGTAAGAGTCACATCTACTATCGCCGTTTACCCGGCCTGTGTAAGAGCACAACTACTATGGCCGTTTACCCGGCCTGTGTAAGAGTCACAACTACTATGGCCGTTTACCCGGCCTGTGTAAGAGTCACAACTACTATCGCCGTTTACCCGGCCTGTGTAAGAGTCACATCTACTATCGCCGTTTACCCGGCCTGTGTAAGAGTCACAACTACTATGGCCGTTTACCCGGCCTGTGTAAGAGTCACAACTACTATGGCCGTTTACCCGGCCTGTGTAAGAGTCACAACTACTATCGCCGTTTACCCGGCCTGTGTAAGAGTCACAACTACTATCGCCGTTTACCCGGCCTGTGTAAGAGTCACAACTACTATGGCCGTTTACCCGGCCTGTGTAAGAGTCACAACTACTATCGCCGTTTACCCGGCCTGTGTAAGAGTCACAACTACTATCGCCGTTTTACCCGGCCTGTGTAAGAGTCACAACTACTATGGCCGTTTACCCGGCCTGTGTAAGAGTCACAACTACTATGGCCGTTTACCCGGCCTGTGTAAGAGTCACAACTACTATCGCCGTTTACCCGGCCTGTGTAAGAGTCACATCTACTATCGCCGTTTACCCGGCCTGTGTAAGAGTCACAACTACTATGGCCGTTTACCCGGCCTGTGTAAGAGTCACAACTACTATGGCCGTTTACCCGGCCTGTGTAAGAGTCACAACTACTATCGCCGTTTACCCGGCCTGTGTAAGAGTCACATCTACTATCGCCGTTTACCCGGCCTGTGTAAGAGTCACAACTACTATGGCCGTTTACCCGGCCTGTGTAAGAGTCACAACTACTATGGCCGTTTACCCGGCCTGTGTAAGAGTCACA
>NW_027520240.1:0-18592 GCF_051989625.1 Stigmatopora argus
CTAACCCTAACCCTAACCCTAACCCTAACCCTAACCCTAACCCTAACCCTAACCCTAACCCTAACCCTAACCCTAACCCTAACCCTAACCCTAACCCTAACCCTAACCCTAACCCTAACCCTAACCCTAACCCTAACCCTAACCCTAACCCTAACCCTAACCCTAACCCTAACCCTAACCCTAACCCTAACCCTAACCCTAACCCTAACCCTAACCCTAACCCTAACCCTAACCCTAACCCTAACCCTAACCCTAACCCTAACCCTAACCCTAACCCTAACCCTAACCCTAACCCTAACCCTAACCCTAACCCTAACCCTAACCCTAACCCTAACCCTAACCCTAACCCTAACCCTAACCCTAACCCTAACCCTAACCCTAACCCTAACCCTAACCCTAACCCTAACCCTAACCCTAACCCTAACCCTAACCCTAACCCTAACCCTAACCCTAACCCTAACCCTAACCCTAACCCTAACCCTAACCCTAACCCTAACCCTAACCCTAACCCTAACCCTAACCCTAACCCTAACCCTAACCCTAACCCTAACCCTAACCCTAACCCTAACCCTAACCCTAACCCTAACCCTAACCCTAACCCTAACCCTAACCCTAACCCTAACCCTAACCCTAACCCTAACCCTAACCCTAACCCTAACCCTAACCCTAACCCTAACCCTAACCCTAACCCTAACCCTAACCCTAACCCTAACCCTAACCCTAACCCTAACCCTAACCCTAACCCTAACCCTAACCCTAACCCTAACCCTAACCCTAACCCTAACCCTAACCTAACCCTAACCCTAACCCTAACCCTAACCCTAACCCTAACCCTAACCCTAACCCTAACCCTAACCCTAACCCTAACCCTAACCCTAACCCTAACCCTAACCCTAACCCTAACCCTAACCCTAACCCTAACCCTAACCCTAACCCTAACCCTAACCCTAACCCTAACCCTAACCCTAACCCTAACCCTAACCCTAACCCTAACCCTAACCCTAACCCTAACCCTAACCCTAACCCTAACCCTAACCCTAACCCTAACCCTAACCCTAACCCTAACCCTAACCCTAACCCTAACCCTAACCCTAACCCTAACCCTAACCCTAACCCTAACCCTAACCCTAACCCTAACCCTAACCCTAACCCTAACCCTAACCCTAACCCTAACCCTAACCCTAACCCTAACCCTAACCCTAACCCTAACCCTAACCCTAACCCTAACCCTAACCCTAACCCTAACCCTAACCCTAACCCTAACCCTAACCCTAACCCTAACCCTAACCCTAACCCTAACCCTAACCCTAACCCTAACCCTAACCCTAACCCTAACCCTAACCCTAACCCTAACCCTAACCCTAACCCTAACCCTAACCCTAACCCTAACCCTAACCCTAACCCTAACCCTAACCCTAACCCTAACCCTAACCCTAACCCTAACCCTAACCCTAACCCTAACCCTAACCCTAACCCTAACCCTAACCCTAACCCTAACCCTAACCCTAACCCTAACCCTAACCCTAACCCTAACCCTAACCCTAACCCTAACCCTAACCCTAACCCTAACCCTAACCCTAACCCTAACCCTAACCCTAACCCTAACCCTAACCCTAACCCTAACCCTAACCCTAACCCTAACCCTAACCCTAACCCTAACCCTAACCCTAACCCTAACCCTAACCCTAACCCTAACCCTAACCCTAACCCTAACCCTAACCCTAACCCTAACCCTAACCCTAACCCTAACCCTAACCCTAACCCTAACCCTAACCCTAACCCTAACCCTAACCCTAACCCTAACCCTAACCCTAACCCTAACCCTAACCCTAACCCTAACCCTAACCCTAACCCTAACCCTAACCCTAACCCTAACCCTAACCCTAACCCTAACCCTAACCCTAACCCTAACCCTAACCCTAACCCTAACCCTAACCCTAACCCTAACCCTAACCCTAACCCTAACCCTAACCCTAACCCTAACCCTAACCCTAACCCTAACCCTAACCCTAACCCTAACCCTAACCCTAACCCTAACCCTAACCCTAACCCTAACCCTAACCCTAACCCTAACCCTAACCCTAACCCTAACCCTAACCCTAACCCTAACCCTAACCCTAACCCTAACCCTAACCCTAACCCTAACCCTAACCCTAACCCTAACCCTAACCCTAACCCTAACCCTAACCCTAACCCTAACCCTAACCCTAACCCTAACCCTAACCCTAACCCTAACCCTAACCCTAACCCTAACCCTAACCCTAACCCTAACCCTAACCCTAACCCTAACCCTAACCCTAACCCTAACCCTAACCCTAACCCTAACCCTAACCCTAACCCTAACCCTAACCCTAACCCTAACCCTAACCCTAACCCTAACCCTAACCCTAACCCTAACCCTAACCCTAACCCTAACCCTAACCCTAACCCTAACCCTAACCCTAACCCTAACCCTAACCCTAACCCTAACCCTAACCCTAACCCTAACCCTAACCCTAACCCTAACCCTAACCCTAACCCTAACCCTAACCCTAACCCTAACCCTAACCCTAACCCTAACCCTAACCCTAACCCTAACCCTAACCCTAACCCTAACCCTAACCCTAACCCTAACCCTAACCCTAACCCTAACCCTAACCCTAACCCTAACCCTAACCCTAACCCTAACCCTAACCCTAACCCTAACCCTAACCCTAACCCTAACCCTAACCCTAACCCTAACCCTAACCCTAACCCTAACCCTAACCCTAACCCTAACCCTAACCCTAACCCTAACCCTAACCCTAACCCTAACCCTAACCCTAACCCTAACCCTAACCCTAACCCTAACCCTAACCCTAACCCTAACCCTAACCCTAACCCTAACCCTAACCCTAACCCTAACCCTAACCCTAACCCTAACCCTAACCCTAACCCTAACCCTAACCCTAACCCTAACCCTAACCCTAACCCTAACCCTAACCCTAACCCTAACCCTAACCCTAACCCTAACCCTAACCCTAACCCTAACCCTAACCCTAACCCTAACCCTAACCCTAACCCTAACCCTAACCCTAACCCTAACCCTAACCCTAACCCTAACCCTAACCCTAACCCTAACCCTAACCCTAACCCTAACCCTAACCCTAACCCTAACCCTAACCCTAACCCTAACCCTAACCCTAACCCTAACCCTAACCCTAACCCTAACCCTAACCCTAACCCTAACCCTAACCCTAACCCTAACCCTAACCCTAACCCTAACCCTAACCCTAACCCTAACCCTAACCCTAACCCTAACCCTAACCCTAACCCTAACCCTAACCCTAACCCTAACCCTAACCCTAACCCTAACCCTAACCCTAACCCTAACCCTAACCCTAACCCTAACCCTAACCCTAACCCTAACCCTAACCCTAACCCTAACCCTAACCCTAACCCTAACCCTAACCCTAACCCTAACCCTAACCCTAACCCTAACCCTAACCCTAACCCTAACCCTAACCCTAACCCTAACCCTAACCCTAACCCTAACCCTAACCCTAACCCTAACCCTAACCCTAACCCTAACCCTAACCCTAACCCTAACCCTAACCCTAACCCTAACCCTAACCCTAACCCTAACCCTAACCCTAACCCTAACCCTAACCCTAACCCTAACCCTAACCCTAACCCTAACCCTAACCCTAACCCTAACCCTAACCCTAACCCTAACCCTAACCCTAACCCTAACCCTAACCCTAACCCTAACCCTAACCCTAACCCTAACCCTAACCCTAACCCTAACCCTAACCCTAACCCTAACCCTAACCCTAACCCTAACCCTAACCCTAACCCTAACCCTAACCCTAACCCTAACCCTAACCCTAACCCTAACCCTAACCCTAACCCTAACCCTAACCCTAACCCTAACCCTAACCCTAACCCTAACCCTAACCCTAACCCTAACCCTAACCCTAACCCTAACCCTAACCCTAACCCTAACCCTAACCCTAACCCTAACCCTAACCCTAACCCTAACCCTAACCCTAACCCTAACCCTAACCCTAACCCTAACCCTAACCCTAACCCTAACCCTAACCCTAACCCTAACCCTAACCCTAACCCTAACCCTAACCCTAACCCTAACCCTAACCCTAACCCTAACCCTAACCCTAACCCTAACCCTAACCCTAACCCTAACCCTAACCCTAACCCTAACCCTAACCCTAACCCTAACCCTAACCCTAACCCTAACCCTAACCCTAACCCTAACCCTAACCCTAACCCTAACCCTAACCCTAACCCTAACCCTAACCCTAACCCTAACCCTAACCCTAACCCTAACCCTAACCCTAACCCTAACCCTAACCCTAACCCTAACCCTAACCCTAACCCTAACCCTAACCCTAACCCTAACCCTAACCCTAACCCTAACCCTAACCCTAACCCTAACCCTAACCCTAACCCTAACCCTAACCCTAACCCTAACCCTAACCCTAACCCTAACCCTAACCCTAACCCTAACCCTAACCCTAACCCTAACCCTAACCCTAACCCTAACCCTAACCCTAACCCTAACCCTAACCCTAACCCTAACCCTAACCCTAACCCTAACCCTAACCCTAACCCTAACCCTAACCCTAACCCTAACCCTAACCCTAACCCTAACCCTAACCCTAACCCTAACCCTAACCCTAACCCTAACCCTAACCCTAACCCTAACCCTAACCCTAACCCTAACCCTAACCCTAACCCTAACCCTAACCCTAACCCTAACCCTAACCCTAACCCTAACCCTAACCCTAACCCTAACCCTAACCCTAACCCTAACCCTAACCCTAACCCTAACCCTAACCCTAACCCTAACCCTAACCCTAACCCTAACCCTAACCCTAACCCTAACCCTAACCCTAACCCTAACCCTAACCCTAACCCTAACCCTAACCCTAACCCTAACCCTAACCCTAACCCTAACCCTAACCCTAACCCTAACCCTAACCCTAACCCTAACCCTAACCCTAACCCTAACCCTAACCCTAACCCTAACCCTAACCCTAACCCTAACCCTAACCCTAACCCTAACCCTAACCCTAACCCTAACCCTAACCCTAACCCTAACCCTAACCCTAACCCTAACCCTAACCCTAACCCTAACCCTAACCCTAACCCTAACCCTAACCCTAACCCTAACCCTAACCCTAACCCTAACCCTAACCCTAACCCTAACCCTAACCCTAACCCTAACCCTAACCCTAACCCTAACCCTAACCCTAACCCTAACCCTAACCCTAACCCTAACCCTAACCCTAACCCTAACCCTAACCCTAACCCTAACCCTAACCCTAACCCTAACCCTAACCCTAACCCTAACCCTAACCCTAACCCTAACCCTAACCCTAACCCTAACCCTAACCCTAACCCTAACCCTAACCCTAACCCTAACCCTAACCCTAACCCTAACCCTAACCCTAACCCTAACCCTAACCCTAACCCTAACCCTAACCCTAACCCTAACCCTAACCCTAACCCTAACCCTAACCCTAACCCTAACCCTAACCCTAACCCTAACCCTAACCCTAACCCTAACCCTAACCCTAACCCTAACCCTAACCCTAACCCTAACCCTAACCCTAACCCTAACCCTAACCCTAACCCTAACCCTAACCCTAACCCTAACCCTAACCCTAACCCTAACCCTAACCCTAACCCTAACCCTAACCCTAACCCTAACCCTAACCCTAACCCTAACCCTAACCCTAACCCTAACCCTAACCCTAACCCTAACCCTAACCCTAACCCTAACCCTAACCCTAACCCTAACCCTAACCCTAACCCTAACCCTAACCCTAACCCTAACCCTAACCCTAACCCTAACCCTAACCCTAACCCTAACCCTAACCCTAACCCTAACCCTAACCCTAACCCTAACCCTAACCCTAACCCTAACCCTAACCCTAACCCTAACCCTAACCCTAACCCTAACCCTAACCCTAACCCTAACCCTAACCCTAACCCTAACCCTAACCCTAACCCTAACCCTAACCCTAACCCTAACCCTAACCCTAACCCTAACCCTAACCCTAACCCTAACCCTAACCCTAACCCTAACCCTAACCCTAACCCTAACCCTAACCCTAACCCTAACCCTAACCCTAACCCTAACCCTAACCCTAACCCTAACCCTAACCCTAACCCTAACCCTAACCCTAACCCTAACCCTAACCCTAACCCTAACCCTAACCCTAACCCTAACCCTAACCCTAACCCTAACCCTAACCCTAACCCTAACCCTAACCCTAACCCTAACCCTAACCCTAACCCTAACCCTAACCCTAACCCTAACCCTAACCCTAACCCTAACCCTAACCCTAACCCTAACCCTAACCCTAACCCTAACCCTAACCCTAACCCTAACCCTAACCCTAACCCTAACCCTAACCCTAACCCTAACCCTAACCCTAACCCTAACCCTAACCCTAACCCTAACCCTAACCCTAACCCTAACCCTAACCCTAACCCTAACCCTAACCCTAACCCTAACCCTAACCCTAACCCTAACCCTAACCCTAACCCTAACCCTAACCCTAACCCTAACCCTAACCCTAACCCTAACCCTAACCCTAACCCTAACCCTAACCCTAACCCTAACCCTAACCCTAACCCTAACCCTAACCCTAACCCTAACCCTAACCCTAACCCTAACCCTAACCCTAACCCTAACCCTAACCCTAACCCTAACCCTAACCCTAACCCTAACCCTAACCCTAACCCTAACCCTAACCCTAACCCTAACCCTAACCCTAACCCTAACCCTAACCCTAACCCTAACCCTAACCCTAACCCTAACCCTAACCCTAACCCTAACCCTAACCCTAACCCTAACCCTAACCCTAACCCTAACCCTAACCCTAACCCTAACCCTAACCCTAACCCTAACCCTAACCCTAACCCTAACCCTAACCCTAACCCTAACCCTAACCCTAACCCTAACCCTAACCCTAACCCTAACCCTAACCCTAACCCTAACCCTAACCCTAACCCTAACCCTAACCCTAACCCTAACCCTAACCCTAACCCTAACCCTAACCCTAACCCTAACCCTAACCCTAACCCTAACCCTAACCCTAACCCTAACCCTAACCCTAACCCTAACCCTAACCCTAACCCTAACCCTAACCCTAACCCTAACCCTAACCCTAACCCTAACCCTAACCCTAACCCTAACCCTAACCCTAACCCTAACCCTAACCCTAACCCTAACCCTAACCCTAACCCTAACCCTAACCCTAACCCTAACCCTAACCCTAACCCTAACCCTAACCCTAACCCTAACCCTAACCCTAACCCTAACCCTAACCCTAACCCTAACCCTAACCCTAACCCTAACCCTAACCCTAACCCTAACCCTAACCCTAACCCTAACCCTAACCCTAACCCTAACCCTAACCCTAACCCTAACCCTAACCCTAACCCTAACCCTAACCCTAACCCTAACCCTAACCCTAACCCTAACCCTAACCCTAACCCTAACCCTAACCCTAACCCTAACCCTAACCCTAACCCTAACCCTAACCCTAACCCTAACCCTAACCCTAACCCTAACCCTAACCCTAACCCTAACCCTAACCCTAACCCTAACCCTAACCCTAACCCTAACCCTAACCCTAACCCTAACCCTAACCCTAACCCTAACCCTAACCCTAACCCTAACCCTAACCCTAACCCTAACCCTAACCCTAACCCTAACCCTAACCCTAACCCTAACCCTAACCCTAACCCTAACCCTAACCCTAACCCTAACCCTAACCCTAACCCTAACCCTAACCCTAACCCTAACCCTAACCCTAACCCTAACCCTAACCCTAACCCTAACCCTAACCCTAACCCTAACCCTAACCCTAACCCTAACCCTAACCCTAACCCTAACCCTAACCCTAACCCTAACCCTAACCCTAACCCTAACCCTAACCCTAACCCTAACCCTAACCCTAACCCTAACCCTAACCCTAACCCTAACCCTAACCCTAACCCTAACCCTAACCCTAACCCTAACCCTAACCCTAACCCTAACCCTAACCCTAACCCTAACCCTAACCCTAACCCTAACCCTAACCCTAACCCTAACCCTAACCCTAACCCTAACCCTAACCCTAACCCTAACCCTAACCCTAACCCTAACCCTAACCCTAACCCTAACCCTAACCCTAACCCTAACCCTAACCCTAACCCTAACCCTAACCCTAACCCTAACCCTAACCCTAACCCTAACCCTAACCCTAACCCTAACCCTAACCCTAACCCTAACCCTAACCCTAACCCTAACCCTAACCCTAACCCTAACCCTAACCCTAACCCTAACCCTAACCCTAACCCTAACCCTAACCCTAACCCTAACCCTAACCCTAACCCTAACCCTAACCCTAACCCTAACCCTAACCCTAACCCTAACCCTAACCCTAACCCTAACCCTAACCCTAACCCTAACCCTAACCCTAACCCTAACCCTAACCCTAACCCTAACCCTAACCCTAACCCTAACCCTAACCCTAACCCTAACCCTAACCCTAACCCTAACCCTAACCCTAACCCTAACCCTAACCCTAACCCTAACCCTAACCCTAACCCTAACCCTAACCCTAACCCTAACCCTAACCCAACCCTAACCCTAACCCTAACCCTAACCCTAACCCTAACCCTAACCCTAACCCTAACCCTAACCCTAACCCAACCCTAACCCTAACCCTAACCCTAACCCTAACCCTAACCCTAACCCTAACCCTAACCCTAACCCTAACCCTAACCCTAACCCTAACCCTAACCCTAACCCTAACCCTAACCCTAACCCTAACCCTAACCCTAACCCTAACCCTAACCCTAACCCTAACCCTAACCCTAACCCTAACCCTAACCCTAACCCTAACCCTAACCCTAACCCTAACCCTAACCCTAACCCTAACCCTAACCCTAACCCTAACCCTAACCCTAACCCTAACCCTAACCCTAACCCTAACCCTAACCCTAACCCTAACCCTAACCCTAACCCTAACCCTAACCCTAACCCTAACCCTAACCCTAACCCTAACCCTAACCCTAACCCTAACCCTAACCCTAACCCTAACCCTAACCCTAACCCTAACCCTAACCCTAACCCTAACCCTAACCCTAACCCTAACCCTAACCCTAACCCTAACCCTAACCCTAACCCTAACCCTAACCCTAACCCTAACCCTAACCCTAACCCTAACCCTAACCCTAACCCTAACCCTAACCCTAACCCTAACCCTAACCCTAACCCTAACCCTAACCCTAACCCTAACCCTAACCCTAACCCTAACCCTAACCCTAACCCTAACCCTAACCCTAACCCTAACCCTAACCCTAACCCTAACCCTAACCCTAACCCTAACCCTAACCCTAACCCTAACCCTAACCCTAACCCTAACCCTAACCCTAACCCTAACCCTAACCCTAACCCTAACCCTAACCCTAACCCTAACCCTAACCCTAACCCTAACCCTAACCCTAACCCTAACCCTAACCCTAACCCTAACCCTAACCCTAACCCTAACCCTAACCCTAACCCTAACCCTAACCCTAACCCTAACCCTAACCCTAACCCTAACCCTAACCCTAACCCTAACCCTAACCCTAACCCTAACCCTAACCCTAACCCTAACCCTAACCCTAACCCTAACCCTAACCCTAACCCTAACCCTAACCCTAACCCTAACCCTAACCCTAACCCTAACCCTAACCCTAACCCTAACCCTAACCCTAACCCTAACCCTAACCCTAACCCTAACCCTAACCCTAACCCTAACCCTAACCCTAACCCTAACCCTAACCCTAACCCTAACCCTAACCCTAACCCTAACCCTAACCCTAACCCTAACCCTAACCCTAACCCTAACCCTAACCCTAACCCTAACCCTAACCCTAACCCTAACCCTAACCCTAACCCTAACCCTAACCCTAACCCTAACCCTAACCCTAACCCTAACCCTAACCCTAACCCTAACCCTAACCCTAACCCTAACCCTAACCCTAACCCTAACCCTAACCCTAACCCTAACCCTAACCCTAACCCTAACCCTAACCCTAACCCTAACCCTAACCCTAACCCTAACCCTAACCCTAACCCTAACCCTAACCCTAACCCTAACCCTAACCCTAACCCTAACCCTAACCCTAACCCTAACCCTAACCCTAACCCTAACCCTAACCCTAACCCTAACCCTAACCCTAACCCTAACCCTAACCCTAACCCTAACCCTAACCCTAACCCTAACCCTAACCCTAACCCTAACCCTAACCCTAACCCTAACCCTAACCCTAACCCTAACCCTAACCCTAACCCTAACCCTAACCCTAACCCTAACCCTAACCCTAACCCTAACCCTAACCCTAACCCTAACCCTAACCCTAACCCTAACCCTAACCCTAACCCTAACCCTAACCCTAACCCTAACCCTAACCCTAACCCTAACCCTAACCCTAACCCTAACCCTAACCCTAACCCTAACCCTAACCCTAACCCTAACCCTAACCCTAACCCTAACCCTAACCCTAACCCTAACCCTAACCCTAACCCTAACCCTAACCCTAACCCTAACCCTAACCCTAACCCTAACCCTAACCCTAACCCTAACCCTAACCCTAACCCTAACCCTAACCCTAACCCTAACCCTAACCCTAACCCTAACCCTAACCCTAACCCTAACCCTAACCCTAACCCTAACCCTAACCCTAACCCTAACCCTAACCCTAACCCTAACCCTAACCCTAACCCTAACCCTAACCCTAACCCTAACCCTAACCCTAACCCTAACCCTAACCCTAACCCTAACCCTAACCCTAACCCTAACCCTAACCCTAACCCTAACCCTAACCCTAACCCTAACCCTAACCCTAACCCTAACCCTAACCCTAACCCTAACCCTAACCCTAACCCTAACCCTAACCCTAACCCTAACCCTAACCCTAACCCTAACCCTAACCCTAACCCTAACCCTAACCCTAACCCTAACCCTAACCCTAACCCTAACCCTAACCCTAACCCTAACCCTAACCCTAACCCTAACCCTAACCCTAACCCTAACCCTAACCCTAACCCTAACCCTAACCCTAACCCTAACCCTAACCCTAACCCTAACCCTAACCCTAACCCTAACCCTAACCCTAACCCTAACCCTAACCCTAACCCTAACCCTAACCCTAACCCTAACCCTAACCCTAACCCTAACCCTAACCCTAACCCTAACCCTAACCCTAACCCTAACCCTAACCCTAACCCTAACCCTAACCCTAACCCTAACCCTAACCCTAACCCTAACCCTAACCCTAACCCTAACCCTAACCCTAACCCTAACCCTAACCCTAACCCTAACCCTAACCCTAACCCTAACCCTAACCCTAACCCTAACCCTAACCCTAACCCTAACCCTAACCCTAACCCTAACCCTAACCCTAACCCTAACCCTAACCCTAACCCTAACCCTAACCCTAACCCTAACCCTAACCCTAACCCTAACCCTAACCCTAACCCTAACCCTAACCCTAACCCTAACCCTAACCCTAACCCTAACCCTAACCCTAACCCTAACCCTAACCCTAACCCTAACCCTAACCCTAACCCTAACCCTAACCCTAACCCTAACCCTAACCCTAACCCTAACCCTAACCCTAACCCTAACCCTAACCCTAACCCTAACCCTAACCCTAACCCTAACCCTAACCCTAACCCTAACCCTAACCCTAACCCTAACCCTAACCCTAACCCTAACCCTAACCCTAACCCTAACCCTAACCCTAACCCTAACCCTAACCCTAACCCTAACCCTAACCCTAACCCTAACCCTAACCCTAACCCTAACCCTAACCCTAACCCTAACCCTAACCCTAACCCTAACCCTAACCCTAACCCTAACCCTAACCCTAACCCTAACCCTAACCCTAACCCTAACCCTAACCCTAACCCTAACCCTAACCCTAACCCTAACCCTAACCCTAACCCTAACCCTAACCCTAACCCTAACCCTAACCCTAACCCTAACCCTAACCCTAACCCTAACCCTAACCCTAACCCTAACCCTAACCCTAACCCTAACCCTAACCCTAACCCTAACCCTAACCCTAACCCTAACCCTAACCCTAACCCTAACCCTAACCCTAACCCTAACCCTAACCCTAACCCTAACCCTAACCCTAACCCTAACCCTAACCCTAACCCTAACCCTAACCCTAACCCTAACCCTAACCCTAACCCTAACCCTAACCCTAACCCTAACCCTAACCCTAACCCTAACCCTAACCCTAACCCTAACCCTAACCCTAACCCTAACCCTAACCCTAACCCTAACCCTAACCCTAACCCTAACCCTAACCCTAACCCTAACCCTAACCCTAACCCTAACCCTAACCCTAACCCTAACCCTAACCCTAACCCTAACCCTAACCCTAACCCTAACCCTAACCCTAACCCTAACCCTAACCCTAACCCTAACCCTAACCCTAACCCTAACCCTAACCCTAACCCTAACCCTAACCCTAACCCTAACCCTAACCCTAACCCTAACCCTAACCCTAACCCTAACCCTAACCCTAACCCTAACCCTAACCCTAACCCTAACCCTAACCCTAACCCTAACCCTAACCCTAACCCTAACCCTAACCCTAACCCTAACCCTAACCCTAACCCTAACCCTAACCCTAACCCTAACCCTAACCCTAACCCTAACCCTAACCCTAACCCTAACCCTAACCCTAACCCTAACCCTAACCCTAACCCTAACCCTAACCCTAACCCTAACCCTAACCCTAACCCTAACCCTAACCCTAACCCTAACCCTAACCCTAACCCTAACCCTAACCCTAACCCTAACCCTAACCCTAACCCTAACCCTAACCCTAACCCTAACCCTAACCCTAACCCTAACCCTAACCCTAACCCTAACCCTAACCCTAACCCTAACCCTAACCCTAACCCTAACCCTAACCCTAACCCTAACCCTAACCCTAACCCTAACCCTAACCCTAACCCTAACCCTAACCCTAACCCTAACCCTAACCCTAACCCTAACCCTAACCCTAACCCTAACCCTAACCCTAACCCTAACCCTAACCCTAACCCTAACCCTAACCCTAACCCTAACCCTAACCCTAACCCTAACCCTAACCCTAACCCTAACCCTAACCCTAACCCTAACCCTAACCCTAACCCTAACCCTAACCCTAACCCTAACCCTAACCCTAACCCTAACCCTAACCCTAACCCTAACCCTAACCCTAACCCTAACCCTAACCCTAACCCTAACCCTAACCCTAACCCTAACCCTAACCCTAACCCTAACCCTAACCCTAACCCTAACCCTAACCCTAACCCTAACCCTAACCCTAACCCTAACCCTAACCCTAACCCTAACCCTAACCCTAACCCTAACCCTAACCCTAACCCTAACCCTAACCCTAACCCTAACCCTAACCCTAACCCTAACCCTAACCCTAACCCTAACCCTAACCCTAACCCTAACCCTAACCCTAACCCTAACCCTAACCCTAACCCTAACCCTAACCCTAACCCTAACCCTAACCCTAACCCTAACCCTAACCCTAACCCTAACCCTAACCCTAACCCTAACCCTAACCCTAACCCTAACCCTAACCCTAACCCTAACCCTAACCCTAACCCTAACCCTAACCCTAACCCTAACCCTAACCCTAACCCTAACCCTAACCCTAACCCTAACCCTAACCCTAACCCTAACCCTAACCCTAACCCTAACCCTAACCCTAACCCTAACCCTAACCCTAACCCTAACCCTAACCCTAACCCTAACCCTAACCCTAACCCTAACCCTAACCCTAACCCTAACCCTAACCCTAACCCTAACCCTAACCCTAACCCTAACCCTAACCCTAACCCTAACCCTAACCCTAACCCTAACCCTAACCCTAACCCTAACCCTAACCCTAACCCTAACCCTAACCCTAACCCTAACCCTAACCCTAACCCTAACCCTAACCCTAACCCTAACCCTAACCCTAACCCTAACCCTAACCCTAACCCTAACCCTAACCCTAACCCTAACCCTAACCCTAACCCTAACCCTAACCCTAACCCTAACCCTAACCCTAACCCTAACCCTAACCCTAACCCTAACCCTAACCCTAACCCTAACCCTAACCCTAACCCTAACCCTAACCCTAACCCTAACCCTAACCCTAACCCTAACCCTAACCCTAACCCTAACCCTAACCCTAACCCTAACCCTAACCCTAACCCTAACCCTAACCCTAACCCTAACCCTAACCCTAACCCTAACCCTAACCCTAACCCTAACCCTAACCCTAACCCTAACCCTAACCCTAACCCTAACCCTAACCCTAACCCTAACCCTAACCCTAACCCTAACCCTAACCCTAACCCTAACCCTAACCCTAACCCTAACCCTAACCCTAACCCTAACCCTAACCCTAACCCTAACCCTAACCCTAACCCTAACCCTAACCCTAACCCTAACCCTAACCCTAACCCTAACCCTAACCCTAACCCTAACCCTAACCCTAACCCTAACCCTAACCCTAACCCTAACCCTAACCCTAACCCTAACCCTAACCCTAACCCTAACCCTAACCCTAACCCTAACCCTAACCCTAACCCTAACCCTAACCCTAACCCTAACCCTAACCCTAACCCTAACCCTAACCCTAACCCTAACCCTAACCCTAACCCTAACCCTAACCCTAACCCTAACCCTAACCCTAACCCTAACCCTAACCCTAACCCTAACCCTAACCCTAACCCTAACCCTAACCCTAACCCTAACCCTAACCCTAACCCTAACCCTAACCCTAACCCTAACCCTAACCCTAACCCTAACCCTAACCCTAACCCTAACCCTAACCCTAACCCTAACCCTAACCCTAACCCTAACCCTAACCCTAACCCTAACCCTAACCCTAACCCTAACCCTAACCCTAACCCTAACCCTAACCCTAACCCTAACCCTAACCCTAACCCTAACCCTAACCCTAACCCTAACCCTAACCCTAACCCTAACCCTAACCCTAACCCTAACCCTAACCCTAACCCTAACCCTAACCCTAACCCTAACCCTAACCCTAACCCTAACCCTAACCCTAACCCTAACCCTAACCCTAACCCTAACCCTAACCCTAACCCTAACCCTAACCCTAACCCTAACCCTAACCCTAACCCTAACCCTAACCCTAACCCTAACCCTAACCCTAACCCTAACCCTAACCCTAACCCTAACCCTAACCCTAACCCTAACCCTAACCCTAACCCTAACCCTAACCCTAACCCTAACCCTAACCCTAACCCTAACCCTAACCCTAACCCTAACCCTAACCCTAACCCTAACCCTAACCCTAACCCTAACCCTAACCCTAACCCTAACCCTAACCCTAACCCTAACCCTAACCCTAACCCTAACCCTAACCCTAACCCTAACCCTAACCCTAACCCTAACCCTAACCCTAACCCTAACCCTAACCCTAACCCTAACCCTAACCCTAACCCTAACCCTAACCCTAACCCTAACCCTAACCCTAACCCTAACCCTAACCCTAACCCTAACCCTAACCCTAACCCTAACCCTAACCCTAACCCTAACCCTAACCCTAACCCTAACCCTAACCCTAACCCTAACCCTAACCCTAACCCTAACCCTAACCCTAACCCTAACCCTAACCCTAACCCTAACCCTAACCCTAACCCTAACCCTAACCCTAACCCTAACCCTAACCCTAACCCTAACCCTAACCCTAACCCTAACCCTAACCCTAACCCTAACCCTAACCCTAACCCTAACCCTAACCCTAACCCTAACCCTAACCCTAACCCTAACCCTAACCCTAACCCTAACCCTAACCCTAACCCTAACCCTAACCCTAACCCTAACCCTAACCCTAACCCTAACCCTAACCCTAACCCTAACCCTAACCCTAACCCTAACCCTAACCCTAACCCTAACCCTAACCCTAACCCTAACCCTAACCCTAACCCTAACCCTAACCCTAACCCTAACCCTAACCCTAACCCTAACCCTAACCCTAACCCTAACCCTAACCCTAACCCTAACCCTAACCCTAACCCTAACCCTAACCCTAACCCTAACCCTAACCCTAACCCTAACCCTAACCCTAACCCTAACCCTAACCCTAACCCTAACCCTAACCCTAACCCTAACCCTAACCCTAACCCTAACCCTAACCCTAACCCTAACCCTAACCCTAACCCTAACCCTAACCCTAACCCTAACCCTAACCCTAACCCTAACCCTAACCCTAACCCTAACCCTAACCCTAACCCTAACCCTAACCCTAACCCTAACCCTAACCCTAACCCTAACCCTAACCCTAACCCTAACCCTAACCCTAACCCTAACCCTAACCCTAACCCTAACCCTAACCCTAACCCTAACCCTAACCCTAACCCTAACCCTAACCCTAACCCTAACCCTAACCCTAACCCTAACCCTAACCCTAACCCTAACCCTAACCCTAACCCTAACCCTAACCCTAACCCTAACCCTAACCCTAACCCTAACCCTAACCCTAACCCTAACCCTAACCCTAACCCTAACCCTAACCCTAACCCTAACCCTAACCCTAACCCTAACCCTAACCCTAACCCTAACCCTAACCCTAACCCTAACCCTAACCCTAACCCTAACCCTAACCCTAACCCTAACCCTAACCCTAACCCTAACCCTAACCCTAACCCTAACCCTAACCCTAACCCTAACCCTAACCCTAACCCTAACCCTAACCCTAACCCTAACCCTAACCCTAACCCTAACCCTAACCCTAACCCTAACCCTAACCCTAACCCTAACCCTAACCCTAACCCTAACCCTAACCCTAACCCTAACCCTAACCCTAACCCTAACCCTAACCCTAACCCTAACCCTAACCCTAACCCTAACCCTAACCCTAACCCTAACCCTAACCCTAACCCTAACCCTAACCCTAACCCTAACCCTAACCCTAACCCTAACCCTAACCCTAACCCTAACCCTAACCCTAACCCTAACCCTAACCCTAACCCTAACCCTAACCCTAACCCTAACCCTAACCCTAACCCTAACCCTAACCCTAACCCTAACCCTAACCCTAACCCTAACCCTAACCCTAACCCTAACCCTAACCCTAACCCTAACCCTAACCCTAACCCTAACCCTAACCCTAACCCTAACCCTAACCCTAACCCTAACCCTAACCCTAACCCTAACCCTAACCCTAACCCTAACCCTAACCCTAACCCTAACCCTAACCCTAACCCTAACCCTAACCCTAACCCTAACCCTAACCCTAACCCTAACCCTAACCCTAACCCTAACCCTAACCCTAACCCTAACCCTAACCCTAACCCTAACCCTAACCCTAACCCTAACCCTAACCCTAACCCTAACCCTAACCCTAACCCTAACCCTAACCCTAACCCTAACCCTAACCCTAACCCTAACCCTAACCCTAACCCTAACCCTAACCCTAACCCTAACCCTAACCCTAACCCTAACCCTAACCCTAACCCTAACCCTAACCCTAACCCTAACCCTAACCCTAACCCTAACCCTAACCCTAACCCTAACCCTAACCCTAACCCTAACCCTAACCCTAACCCTAACCCTAACCCTAACCCTAACCCTAACCCTAACCCTAACCCTAACCCTAACCCTAACCCTAACCCTAACCCTAACCCTAACCCTAACCCTAACCCTAACCCTAACCCTAACCCTAACCCTAACCCTAACCCTAACCCTAACCCTAACCCTAACCCTAACCCTAACCCTAACCCTAACCCTAACCCTAACCCTAACCCTAACCCTAACCCTAACCCTAACCCTAACCCTAACCCTAACCCTAACCCTAACCCTAACCCTAACCCTAACCCTAACCCTAACCCTAACCCTAACCCTAACCCTAACCCTAACCCTAACCCTAACCCTAACCCTAACCCTAACCCTAACCCTAACCCTAACCCTAACCCTAACCCTAACCCTAACCCTAACCCTAACCCTAACCCTAACCCTAACCCTAACCCTAACCCTAACCCTAACCCTAACCCTAACCCTAACCCTAACCCTAACCCTAACCCTAACCCTAACCCTAACCCTAACCCTAACCCTAACCCTAACCCTAACCCTAACCCTAACCCTAACCCTAACCCTAACCCTAACCCTAACCCTAACCCTAACCCTAACCCTAACCCTAACCCTAACCCTAACCCTAACCCTAACCCTAACCCTAACCCTAACCCTAACCCTAACCCTAACCCTAACCCTAACCCTAACCCTAACCCTAACCCTAACCCTAACCCTAACCCTAACCCTAACCCTAACCCTAACCCTAACCCTAACCCTAACCCTAACCCTAACCCTAACCCTAACCCTAACCCTAACCCTAACCCTAACCCTAACCCTAACCCTAACCCTAACCCTAACCCTAACCCTAACCCTAACCCTAACCCTAACCCTAACCCTAACCCTAACCCTAACCCTAACCCTAACCCTAACCCTAACCCTAACCCTAACCCTAACCCTAACCCTAACCCTAACCCTAACCCTAACCCTAACCCTAACCCTAACCCTAACCCTAACCCTAACCC
>NW_027520241.1:0-17883 GCF_051989625.1 Stigmatopora argus
GGAGCCCTGTACGCCGCCTAGAGCTAAATAACGTTTTAAAAATTAAAAAAAAAAAAAAAAAAATTCTACCCCTGGTAGACCCAAAAAAAATTTCTAGCGCTGGTAGACCCAGAAAAAATTTCTGCGGTCTTTCGATGCACTATTCCTGGGTTAATTTTAAACATTTTCGACCATTTTTGACATTTTCCCAAATTTACCGATCTTTTCCAAAACTTTCTGCGGGCTTTCAATGCACTATTCCTGGGTTGATTTTAAACATTTTTGACCATTTTTGACATTTTCCCAAATTTACCGATCTTTTCCAAAACTTTCTGCCGGCTTTCAATGCACTATTCCTGGGTTGATTTTAAACATTTTTGACCATTTTTGACATTTTCCCAAATTTACCGATCTTTTCCAAAACTTTCTGCGGGCTTTCAATGCACTATTCCTGGGTTGATTTTAAACATTTTCGACCATTTTTGACATTTTCCCAAATATACCGATCTTTTCCAAAACTTTCTGCGGGCTTTCAATGCACTATTCCTGGGTTGATTGTAAACATTTTTGACCATTTTTGACATTTTCCCAAATTTACCGATCTTTTCCAAAACTTTCTGCGGGCTTTCAATGCACTATTCCTGGGTTGATTTTAAACATTTTCGACCATTTTTGACATTTTCCCAAATTTACCGATCTTTTCCAAAACTTTCTGCGGGCTTTCAATGCACTATTCCTGGGTTGATTTTAAACATTTTCGACCATTTTTGACATTTTCCCAAATTTACCGATCTTTTCCAAAACTTTCTGCGGGCTTTCAATGCACTATTCCTGGGTTGATTTTAAACATTTTCGACCATTTTTGACATTTTCCCAAATTTACCGATCTTTTCCAAAACTTTCTGCGGGCTTTCAATGCACTATTCCTGGGTTGATTTTAAACATTTTCGACCATTTTTGACATTTTCCCAAATTTACCGATCTTTTCCAAAACTTTCTGCGGGCTTTCAATGCACTATTCCTGGGTTGATTTTAAACATTTTCGACCATTTTTGACATTTTCCCAAATTTACCGATCTTTTCCAAAACTTTCTGCGGGCTTTCAATGCACTATTTCTGGGTTGATTTTAACCATTTTCGACCATGTTTAACATTTTTCCAACTTTTTCCACATGTTCCAATGTACGCACTGGGCCGCTATGGAACCCGCAGAACTCTGCCACACTGTGGACATTTTTTTTTACTGCAATTAGGGTCAAATTGCCGGGTCAAAAGTGTCATTTCTTCGGGTAAATCACCCTCCTGGGCCCGGTTTTAATGTTTAAAAAGGTCAAATATTTGTATTAAATATATAATATTTGTATTTGATCGATGAGTGCTGATTTAAAACCAATTTTAGTGCATTTTGGGCACTTTTGAGAATGGTCGTATGTCGTCGTATTTGGTCGCGCCGACGTTTATGGCTGTCTTTTACCCAGGAAAATCACCTCCAGTGCCCGATATTCATGTCTGCACTTTGCCTGGGTTGACCCCAACCCAACCCCTAACTCTAACCCAAACCCAAACCCAAACCCATCTGTGGAGCCCTGTACGCCGCCTAGAGCTAAATAACGTTTTAAAAATTAAAAAAAAAAAAACAAATTTCTACCCCTGGTAGACCCAAAAAAAATTTCTAGCGCTGGTAGACCCAGAAAAAATTTCTGCGGGCTTTCGATGCACTATTCCTGGGTTGATTTTAAACATTTTCGACCATTTTTGACATTTTCCCAAATTTACCGATCTTTTCCAAAACTTTCTGCGGGCTTTCAATGCACTATTCCTGGGTTGATTTTAAACATTTTCGACCATTTTTGACATTTTCCCAAATTTACCGATCTTTTCCAAAACTTTCTGCGGGCTTTCAATGCACTATTCCTGGGTTGATTTTAAACATTTTCGACCATTTTTGACATTTTCCCAAATTTACCGATCTTTTCCAAAACTTTCTGCGGGCTTTCAATGCACTATTCCTGGGTTGATTTTAAACATTTTTGACCATTTTTGACATTTTCCCAAATTTACCGATCTTTTCCAAAACTTTCTGCGGGCTTTCAATGCACTATTCCTGGGTTGATTTTAAACATTTTTGACCATTTTTGACATTTTCCCAAATTTACCGATCTTTTCCAAAACTTTCTGCGGGCTTTCAATGCACTATTCCTGGGTTGATTTTAAACATTTTCGACCATTTTTGACATTTTCCCAAATTTACCGATCTTTTCCAAAACTTTCTGCGGGCTTTCAATGCACTATTCCTGGGTTGATTTTAAACATTTTCGACCATTTTTGACATTTTCCCAAATTTACCGATCTTTTCCAAAACTTTCTGCGGGCTTTCAATGCACTATTCCTGGGTTGATTTTAAACATTTTCGACCATTTTTGACATTTTCCCAAATTTACCGATCTTTTCCAAAACTTTCTGCGGGCTTTCAATGCACTATTTCTGGGTTGATTTTAACCATTTTCGACCATGTTTAACATTTTTCCAACTTTTTCCACATGTTCCAATGTACGCACTGGGCCGCTATGGAACCCGCAGAACTCTGCCACACTGTGGACATTTTTTTTTACTGCAATTAGGGTCAAATTGCCGGGTCAAAAGTGTCATTTCTTCGGGTAAATCACCCTCCTGGGCCCGGTTTTAATGTTTAAAAAGGTCAAATATTTGTATTAAATATATAATATTTGTATTTGATCGATGAGTGCTGATTTAAAACCAATTTTAGTGCATTTTGGGCACTTTTGAGAATAAAAAAAAAAAAAAAAAAATTCTACCCCTGGTAGACCCAAAAAAAATTTCTAGCGCTGGTAGACCCAGAAAAAATTTCTGCGGTCTTTCGATGCACTATTCCTGGGTTAATTTTAAACATTTTCGACCATTTTTGACATTTTCCCAAATTTACCGATCTTTTCCAAAACTTTCTGCGGGCTTTCAATGCACTATTCCTGGGTTGATTTTAAACATTTTTGACCATTTTTGACATTTTCCCAAATTTACCGATCTTTTCCAAAACTTTCTGCGGGCTTTCAATGCACTATTCCTGGGTTGATTTTAAACATTTTCGACCATTTTTGACATTTTCCCAAATTTACCGATCTTTTCCAAAACTTTCTGCGGGCTTTCAATGCACTATTCCTGGGTTGATTTTAAACATTTTTGACCATTTTTGACATTTTCCCAAATTTACCGATCTTTTCCAAAACTTTCTGCGGGCTTTCAATGCACTATTCCTGGGTTGATTTTAAACATTTTCGACCATTTTTGACATTTTCCCAAATATACCGATCTTTTCCAAAACTTTCTGCGGGCTTTCAATGCACTATTCCTGGGTTGATTTTAAACATTTTCGACCATTTTTGACATTTTCCCAAATTTACCGATCTTTTCCAAAACTTTCTGCGGGCTTTCAATGCACTATTCCTGGGTTGATTTTAAACATTTTCGACCATTTTTGACATTTTCCCAAATTTACCGATCTTTTCCAAAACTTTCTGCGGGCTTTCAATGCACTATTCCTGGGTTGATTTTAAACATTTTCGACCATTTTTGACATTTTCCCAAATTTACCGATCTTTTCCAAAACTTTCTGCGGGCTTTCAATGCACTATTCCTGGGTTGATTTTAAACATTTTTGACCATTTTTGACATTTTCCCAAATTTACCGATCTTTTCCAAAACTTTCTGCGGGCTTTCAATGCACTATTCCTGGGTTGATTTTAAACATTTTTGACCATTTTTGACATTTTCCCAAATTTACCGATCTTTTCCAAAACTTTCTGCGGGCTTTCAATGCACTATTCCTGGGTTGATTTTAAACATTTTCGACCATTTTTGACATTTTCCCAAATATACCGATCTTTTCCAAAACTTTCTGCGGGCTTTCAATGCACTATTCCTGGGTTGATTTTAAACATTTTCGACCATTTTTGACATTTTCCCAAATTTACCGATCTTTTCCAAAACTTTCTGCGGGCTTTCAATGCACTATTCCTGGGTTGATTTTAAACATTTTCGACCATTTTTGACATTTTCCCAAATTTACCGATCTTTTCCAAAACTTTCTGCGGGCTTTCAATGCACTATTCCTGGGTTGATTTTAAACATTTTTGACCATTTTTGACATTTTCCCAAATTTACCGATCTTTTCCAAAACTTTCTGCGGGCTTTCAATGCACTATTCCTGGGTTGATTTTAAACATTTTCGACAATTTTTGACATTTTCCCAAATTTACCGATCTTTTCCAAAACTTTCTGCGGGCTTTCAATGCACTATTCCTGGGTTGATTTTAAACATTTTCGACCATTTTTGACATTTTCCCAAATTTACCGATCTTTTCCAAAACTTTCTGCGGGCTTTCAATGCACTATTTCTGGGTTGATTTTAACCATTTTCGACCATTTTTAACATTTTTCCAACTTTTTCCACATGTTCCAATGTACGCACTGGGCCGCTATGGAACCCGCAGAACTCTGCCACACTGTGGACATTTTTTTTTACTGCAATTAGGGTCAAATTGCCGGGTCAAAAGTGTCATTTCTTCGGGTAAATCACCCTCCTGGGCCCGGTTTTAATGTTTAAAAAGGTCAAATATTTGTATTAAATATATAATATTTGTATTTGATCGATGAGTGCTGATTTAAAACCAATTTTAGTGCATTTTGGGCACTTTTGAGAATAAAAAAAAAAAAAAAAAAATTCTACCCCTGGTAGACCCAAAAAAAATTTCTAGCGCTGGTAGACCCAGAAAAAATTTCTGCGGTCTTTCGATGCACTATTCCTGGGTTAATTTTAAACATTTTCGACCATTTTTGACATTTTCCCAAATTTACCGATCTTTTCCAAAACTTTCTGCGGGCTTTCAATGCACTATTCCTGGGTTGATTTTAAACATTTTTGACCATTTTTGACATTTTCCCAAATTTACCGATCTTTTCCAAAACTTTCTGCGGGCTTTCAATGCACTATTCCTGGGTTGATTTTAAACATTTTTGACCATTTTTGACATTTTCCCAAATTTACCGATCTTTTCCAAAACTTTCTGCGGGCTTTCAATGCACTATTCCTGGGTTGATTTTAAACATTTTTGACCATTTTTGACATTTTCCCAAATTTACCGATCTTTTCCAAAACTTTCTGCGGGCTTTCAATGCACTATTCCTGGGTTGATTTTAAACATTTTCGACCATTTTTGACATTTTCCCAAATATACCGATCTTTTCCAAAACTTTCTGCGGGCTTTCAATGCACTATTCCTGGGTTGATTTTAAACATTTTTGACCATTTTTGACATTTTCCCAAATTTACCGATCTTTTCCAAAACTTTCTGCGGGCTTTCAATGCACTATTCCTGGGTTGATTTTAAACATTTTCGACCATTTTTGACATTTTCCCAAATTTACCGATCTTTTCCAAAACTTTCTGCGGGCTTTCAATGCACTATTCCTGGGTTGATTTTAAACATTTTCGACCATTTTTGACATTTTCCCAAATTTACCGATATTTTCCAAAACTTTCTGCGGGCTTTCAATGCACTATTCCTGGGTTGATTTTAAACATTTTCGACCATTTTTGACATTTTCCCAAATTTACCGATCTTTTCCAAAACTTTCTGCGGGCTTTCAATGCACTATTCCTGGGTTGATTTTAAACATTTTCGACCATTTTTGACATTTTCCCAAATTTACCGATCTTTTCCAAAACTTTCTGCGGGCTTTCAATGCACTATTCCTGGGTTGATTTTAAACATTTTCGACCATTTTTGACATTTTCCCAAATTTACCGATCTTTTCCAAAACTTTCTGCGGGCTTTCAATGCACTATTCCTGGGTTGATTTTAAACATTTTCGACCATTTTTGACATTTTCCCAAATTTACCGATCTTTTCCAAAACTTTCTGCGGGCTTTCAATGCACTATTCCTGGGTTGATTTTAAACATTTTCGACCATTTTTGACATTTTCCCAAATTTACCGATCTTTTCCAAAACTTTCTGCGGGCTTTCAATGCACTATTCCTGGGTTGATTTTAAACATTTTCGACCATTTTTGACATTTTCCCAAATTTACCGATCTTTTCCAAAACTTTCTGCGGGCTTTCAATGCACTATTCCTGGGTTGATTTTAAACATTTTCGACCATTTTTGACATTTTCCCAAATTTACCGATCTTTTCCAAAACTTTCTGCGGGCTTTCAATGCACTATTCCTGGGTTGATTTTAAACATTTTTGACCATTTTTGACATTTTCCCAAATTTACCGATCTTTTCCAAAACTTTCTGCGGGCTTTCAATGCACTATTCCTGGGTTGATTTTAAACATTTTCGACCATTTTTGACATTTTCCCAAATATACCGATCTTTTCCAAAACTTTCTGCGGGCTTTCAATGCACTATTCCTGGGTTGATTTTAAACATTTTTGACCATTTTTGACATTTTCCCAAATTTACCGATCTTTTCCAAAACTTTCTGCGGGCTTTCAATGCACTATTCCTGGGTTGATTTTAAACATTTTCGACCATTTTTGACATTTTCCCAAATTTACCGATCTTTTCCAAAACTTTCTGCGGGCTTTCAATGCACTATTCCTGGGTTGATTTTAAACATTTTCGACCATTTTTGACATTTTCCCAAATTTACCGATATTTTCCAAAACTTTCTGCGGGCTTTCAATGCACTATTCCTGGGTTGATTTTAAACATTTTCGACCATTTTTGACATTTTCCCAAATTTACCGATCTTTTCCAAAACTTTCTGCGGGCTTTCAATGCACTATTCCTGGGTTGATTTTAAACATTTTCGACCATTTTTGACATTTTCCCAAATTTACCGATCTTTTCCAAAACTTTCTGCGGGCTTTCAATGCACTATTCCTGGGTTGATTTTAAACATTTTCGACCATTTTTGACATTTTCCCAAATTTACCGATCTTTTCCAAAACTTTCTGCGGGCTTTCAATGCACTATTTCTGGGTTGATTTTAACCATTTTCGACCATTTTTAACATTTTTCCAACTTTTTCCACATGTTCCAATGTACGCACTGGGCCGCTATGGAACCCGCAGAACTCTGCCACACTGTGGACATTTTTTTTTACTGCAATTAGGGTCAAATTGCCAGGTCAAAAGTGGCATTTCTTCGGGTAAATCACCCTCCTGGGCCCGGTTTTAATGTTTAAAAAGGTCAAATATTTGTATTAAATATATAATATTTGTATTTGATCGATGAGTGCTGATTTAAAACCAATTTTAGTGCATTTTGGGCACTTTTGAGAATGGTCGTATGTCGTCGTATTTGGTCGCGCCGACGTTTATGGCTGTCTTTTACCCAGGAAAATCACCTCCAGTGCCCGATATTCATGTCTGCACTTTGCCTGGGTTGACCCCAACCCAACCCCTAACTCTAACCCAAACCCAAACCCAAACCCATCTGTGGAGCCCTGTACGCCGCCTAGAGCTAAATAACGTTTTAAAAATTAAAAAAAAAAAAAAAAAAAATTCTACCCCTGGTAGACCCAAAAAAAATTTCTAGCGCTGGTAGACCCAGAAAAAATTTCTGCGGTCTTTCGATGCACTATTCCTGGGTTAATTTTAAACATTTTCGACCATTTTTGACATTTTCCCAAATTTACCGATCTTTTCCAAAACTTTCTGCGGGCTTTCAATGCACTATTCCTGGGTTGATTTTAAACATTTTCGACCATTTTTGACATTTTCCCAAATTTACCGATCTTTTCCAAAACTTTCTGCGGGCTTTCAATGCACTATTCCTGGGTTGATTTTAAACATTTTCGACCATTTTTGACATTTTCCCAAATTTACCGATCTTTTCCAAAACTTTCTGCGGGCTTTCAATGCACTATTCCTGGGTTGATTTTAAACATTTTTGACCATTTTTGACATTTTCCCAAATTTACCGATCTTTTCCAAAACTTTCTGCGGGCTTTCAATGCACTATTCCTGGGTTGATTTTAAACATTTTCGACCATTTTTGACATTTTCCCAAATTTACCGATCTTTTCCAAAACTTTCTGCGGGCTTTCAATGCACTATTCCTGGGTTGATTTTAAACATTTTTGACCATTTTTGACATTTTCCCAAATTTACCGATCTTTTCCAAAACTTTCTGCGGGCTTTCAATGCACTATTCCTGGGTTGATTTTAAACATTTTCGACCATTTTTGACATTTTCCCAAATATACCGATCTTTTCCAAAACTTTCTGCGGGCTTTCAATGCACTATTCCTGGGTTGATTTTAAACATTTTTGACCATTTTTGACATTTTCCCAAATTTACCGATCTTTTCCAAAACTTTCTGCGGGCTTTCAATGCACTATTCCTGGGTTGATTTTAAACATTTTCGACCATTTTTGACATTTTCCCAAATTTACCGATCTTTTCCAAAACTTTCTGCGGGCTTTCAATGCACTATTCCTGGGTTGATTTTAAACATTTTCGACCATTTTTGACATTTTCCCAAATTTACCGATATTTTCCAAAACTTTCTGCGGGCTTTCAATGCACTATTCCTGGGTTGATTTTAAACATTTTCGACCATTTTTGACATTTTCCCAAATTTACCGATCTTTTCCAAAACTTTCTGCGGGCTTTCAATGCACTATTCCTGGGTTGATTTTAAACATTTTCGACCATTTTTGACATTTTCCCAAATTTACCGATCTTTTCCAAAACTTTCTGCGGGCTTTCAATGCACTATTCCTGGGTTGATTTTAAACATTTTCGACCATTTTTGACATTTTCCCAAATTTACCGATCTTTTCCAAAACTTTCTGCGGGCTTTCAATGCACTATTTCTGGGTTGATTTTAACCATTTTCGACCATTTTTAACATTTTTCCAACTTTTTCCACATGTTCCAATGTACGCACTGGGCCGCTATGGAACCCGCAGAACTCTGCCACACTGTGGACATTTTTTTTTACTGCAATTAGGGTCAAATTGCCAGGTCAAAAGTGGCATTTCTTCGGGTAAATCACCCTCCTGGGCCCGGTTTTAATGTTTAAAAAGGTCAAATATTTGTATTAAATATATAATATTTGTATTTGATCGATGAGTGCTGATTTAAAACCAATTTTAGTGCATTTTGGGCACTTTTGAGAATGGTCGTATGTCGTCGTATTTGGTCGCGCCGACGTTTATGGCTGTCTTTTACCCAGGAAAATCACCTCCAGTGCCCGATATTCATGTCTGCACTTTGCCTGGGTTGACCCCAACCCAACCCCTAACTCTAACCCAAACCCAAACCCAAACCCATCTGTGGAGCCCTGTACGCCGCCTAGAGCTAAATAACGTTTTAAAAATTAAAAAAAAAAAAAAAAAAAATTCTACCCCTGGTAGACCCAAAAAAAATTTCTAGCGCTGGTAGACCCAGAAAAAATTTCTGCGGTCTTTCGATGCACTATTCCTGGGTTAATTTTAAACATTTTCGACCATTTTTGACATTTTCCCAAATTTACCGATCTTTTCCAAAACTTTCTGCGGGCTTTCAATGCACTATTCCTGGGTTGATTTTAAACATTTTCGACCATTTTTGACATTTTCCCAAATTTACCGATCTTTTCCAAAACTTTCTGCGGGCTTTCAATGCACTATTCCTGGGTTGATTTTAAACATTTTCGACCATTTTTGACATTTTCCCAAATTTACCCATCTTTTCCAAAACTTTCTGCGGGCTTTCAATGCACTATTCCTGGGTTGATTTTAAACATTTTTGACCATTTTTGACATTTTCCCAAATTTACCGATCTTTTCCAAAACTTTCTGCGGGCTTTCAATGCACTATTCCTGGGTTGATTTTAAACATTTTCGACCATTTTTGACATTTTCCCAAATTTACCGATCTTTTCCAAAACTTTCTGCGGGCTTTCAATGCACTATTTCTGGGTTGATTTTAACCATTTTCGACCATGTTTAACATTTTTCCAACTTTTTCCACATGTTCCAATGTACGCACTGGGCCGCTATGGAACCCGCAGAACTCTGCCACACTGTGGACATTTTTTTTTACTGCAATTAGGGTCAAATTGCCAGGTCAAAAGTGGCATTTCTTCGGGTAAATCACCCTCCTGGGCCCGGTTTTAATGTTTAAAAAGGTCAAATATTTGTATTAAATATATAATATTTGTATTTGATCGATGAGTGCTGATTTAAAACCAATTTTAGTGCATTTTGGGCACTTTTGAGAATGGTCGTATGTCGTCGTATTTGGTCGCGCCGACGTTTATGGCTGTCTTTTACCCAGGAAAATCACCTCCAGTGCCCGATATTCATGTCTGCACTTTGCCTGGGTTGACCCCAACCCAACCCCTAACTCTAACCCAAACCCAAACCCAAACCCATCTGTGGAGCCCTGTACGCCGCCTAGAGCTAAATAACGTTTTAAAAATTAAAAAAAAAAAAAAAAAAAATTCTACCCCTGGTAGACCCAAAAAAAATTTCTAGCGCTGGTAGACCCAGAAAAAATTTCTGCGGTCTTTCGATGCACTATTCCTGGGTTAATTTTAAACATTTTCGACCATTTTTGACATTTTCCCAAATTTACCGATCTTTTCCAAAACTTTCTGCGGGCTTTCAATGCACTATTCCTGGGTTGATTTTAAACATTTTCGACCATTTTTGACATTTTCCCAAATTTACCGATCTTTTCCAAAACTTTCTGCGGGCTTTCAATGCACTATTCCTGGGTTGATTTTAAACATTTTCGACCATTTTTGACATTTTCCCAAATTTACCGATCTTTTCCAAAACTTTCTGCGGGCTTTCAATGCACTATTCCTGGGTTGATTTTAAACATTTTCGACCATTTTTGACATTTTCCCAAATTTACCGATCTTTTCCAAAACTTTCTGCGGGCTTTCAATGCACTATTCCTGGGTTGATTTTAAACATTTTCGACCATTTTTGACATTTTCCCAAATTTACCGATCTTTTCCAAAACTTTCTGCGGGCTTTCAATGCACTATTCCTGGGTTGATTTTAAACATTTTCGACCATTTTTGACATTTTCCCAAATTTACCGATCTTTTCCAAAACTTTCTGCGGGCTTTCAATGCACTATTTCTGGGTTGATTTTAACCATTTTCGACCATGTTTAACATTTTTCCAACTTTTTCCACATGTTCCAATGTACGCACTGGGCCGCTATGGAACCCGCAGAACTCTGCCACACTGTGGACATTTTTTTTTACTGCAATTAGGGTCAAATTGCCGGGTCAAAAGTGTCATTTCTTCGGGTAAATCACCCTCCTGGGCCCGGTTTTAATGTTTAAAAAGGTCAAATATTTGTATTAAATATATAATATTTGTATTTGATCGATGAGTGCTGATTTAAAACCAATTTTAGTGCATTTTGGGCACTTTTGAGAATGGTCGTATGTCGTCGTATTTGGTCGCGCCGACGTTTATGGCTGTCTTTTACCCAGGAAAATCACCTCCAGTGCCCGATATTCATGTCTGCACTTTGCCTGGGTTGACCCCAACCCAACCCCTAACTCTAACCCAAACCCAAACCCAAACCCATCTGTGGAGCCCTGTACGCCGCCTAGAGCTAAATAACGTTTTAAAAATTAAAAAAAAAAAAAAAAAAATTCTACCCCTGGTAGACCCAAAAAAAATTTCTAGCGCTGGTAGACCCAGAAAAAATTTCTGCGGTCTTTCGATGCACTATTCCTGGGTTAATTTTAAACATTTTCGACCATTTTTGACATTTTCCCAAATTTACCGATCTTTTCCAAAACTTTCTGCGGGCTTTCAATGCACTATTCCTGGGTTGATTTTAAACATTTTCGACCATTTTTGACATTTTCCCAAATTTACCGATCTTTTCCAAAACTTTCTGCGGGCTTTCAATGCACTATTCCTGGGTTGATTTTAAACATTTTCGACCATTTTTGACATTTTCCCAAATTTACCCATCTTTTCCAAAACTTTCTGCGGGCTTTCAATGCACTATTCCTGGGTTGATTTTAAACATTTTTGACCATTTTTGACATTTTCCCAAATTTACCGATCTTTTCCAAAACTTTCTGCGGGCTTTCAATGCACTATTCCTGGGTTGATTTTAAACATTTTCGACCATTTTTGACATTTTCCCAAATTTACCGATCTTTTCCAAAACTTTCTGCGGGCTTTCAATGCACTATTTCTGGGTTGATTTTAACCATTTTCGACCATGTTTAACATTTTTCCAACTTTTTCCACATGTTCCAATGTACGCACTGGGCCGCTATGGAACCCGCAGAACTCTGCCACACTGTGGACATTTTTTTTTACTGCAATTAGGGTCAAATTGCCAGGTCAAAAGTGGCATTTCTTCGGGTAAATCACCCTCCTGGGCCCGGTTTTAATGTTTAAAAAGGTCAAATATTTGTATTAAATATATAATATTTGTATTTGATCGATGAGTGCTGATTTAAAACCAATTTTAGTGCATTTTGGGCACTTTTGAGAATGGTCGTATGTCGTCGTATTTGGTCGCGCCGACGTTTATAGCTGTCTTTTACCCAGGAAAATCACCTCCAGTGCCCGATATTCATGTCTGCACTTTGCCTGGGTTGACCCCAACCCAACCCCTAACTCTAACCCAAACCCAAACCCAAACCCATCTGTGGAGCCCTGTACGCCGCCTAGAGCTAAATAACGTTTTAAAAATTAAAAAAAAAAAAAAAAAATTCTACCCCTGGTAGACCCAAAAAAAATTTCTACCCCTGGTAGACCCAGAAAAAATTTCTAGCGCTGGTAGACCCAGAAAAAATTTCTGCGGTCTTTCGATGCACTATTCCTGGGTTAATTTTAAACATTTTCGACCATTTTTGACATTTTCCCAAATTTACCGATCTTTTCCAAAACTTTCTGCGGGCTTTCAATGCACTATTCCTGGGTTGATTTTAAACATATTTGACCATTTTTGACATTTTCCCAAATTTACCGATCTTTTCCAAAACTTTCTGCGGGCTTTCAATGCACTATTCCTGGGTTGATTTTAAACATTTTTGACCATTTTTGACATTTTCCCAAATTTACCGATCTTTTCCAAAACTTTCTGCGGGCTTTCAATGCACTATTCCTGGGTTGATTTTAAACATTTTCGACCATTTTTGACATTTTCCCAAATTTACCGATCTTTTCCAAAACTTTCTGCGGGCTTTCAATGCACTATTCCTGGGTTGATTTTAAACATTTTCGACCATTTTTGACATTTTCCCAAATTTACCGATCTTTTCCAAAACTTTCTGCGGGCTTTCAATGCACTATTCCTGGGTTGATTTTAAACATTTTCGACCATTTTTGACATTTTCCCAAATATACCGATCTTTTCCAAAACTTTCTGCGGGCTTTCAATGCACTATTCCTGGGTTGATTTTAAACATTTTTGACCATTTTTGACATTTTCCCAAATTTACCGATCTTTTCCAAAACTTTCTGCGGGCTTTCAATGCACTATTCCTGGGTTGATTTTAAACATTTTCGACCATTTTTGACATTTTCCCAAATTTACCGATCTTTTCCAAAACTTTCTGCGGGCTTTCAATGCACTATTCCTGGGTTGATTTTAAACATTTTCGACCATTTTTGACATTTTCCCAAATTTACCGATCTTTTCCAAAACTTTCTGCGGGCTTTCAATGCACTATTCCTGGGTTGATTTTAAACATTTTCGACCATTTTTGACATTTTCCCAAATTTACCGATCTTTTCCAAAACTTTCTGCGGGCTTTCAATGCACTATTCCTGGGTTGATTTTAAACATTTTCGACCATTTTTGACATTTTCCCAAATTTACCGATCTTTTCCAAAACTTTCTGCGGGCTTTCAATGCACTATTCCTGGGTTGATTTTAAACATTTTCGACCATTTTTGACATTTTCCCAAATTTACCGATCTTTTCCAAAACTTTCTGCGGGCTTTCAATGCACTATTTCTGGGTTGATTTTAACCATTTTCGACCATTTTTAACATTTTTCCAACTTTTTCCACATGTTCCAATGTACGCACTGGGCCGCTATGGAACCCGCAGAACTCTGCCACACTGTGGACATTTTTTTTTACTGCAATTAGGGTCAAATTGCCGGGTCAAAAGTGTCATTTCTTCGGGTAAATCACCCTCCTGGGCCCGGTTTTAATGTTTAAAAAGGTCAAATATTTGTATTAAATATATAATATTTGTATTTGATCGATGAGTGCTGATTTAAAACCAATTTTAGTGCATTTTGGGCACTTTTGAGAATGGTCGTATGTCGTCGTATTTGGTCGCGCCGACGTTTATGGCTGTCTTTTACCCAGGAAAATCACCTCCAGTGCCCGATATTCATGTCTGCACTTTGCCTGGGTTGACCCCAACCCAACCCCTAACTCTAACCCAAACCCAAACCCAAACCCATCTGTGGAGCCCTGTACGCCGCCTAGAGCTAAATAACGTTTTAAAAATTAAAAAAAAAAAAAAAAAATTTCTACCCCTGGTAGACCCAAAAAAAAATTCTAGCGCTGGTAGACCCAGAAAAAATTTCTGCGGTCTTTCGATGCACTATTCCTGGGTTAATTTTAAACATTTTCGACCATTTTTGACATTTTCCCAAATTTACCGATCTTTTCCAAAACTTTCTGCGGGCTTTCAATGCACTATTCCTGGGTTGATTTTAAACATTTTTGACCATTTTTGACATTTTCCCAAATTTACCGATCTTTTCCAAAACTTTCTGCGGGCTTTCAATGCACTATTCCTGGGTTGATTTTAAACATTTTCGACCATTTTTGACATTTTCCCAAATTTACCGATCTTTTCCAAAACTTTCTGCGGGCTTTCAATGCACTATTCCTGGGTTGATTTTAAACATTTTCGACCATTTTTGACATTTTCCCAAATTTACCGATCTTTTCCAAAACTTTCTGCGGGCTTTCAATGCACTATTCCTGGGTTGATTTTAAACATTTTCGACCATTTTTGACATTTTCCCAAATTTACCGATCTTTTCCAAAACTTTCTGCGGGCTTTCAATGCACTATTCCTGGGTTGATTTTAAACATTTTCGACCATTTTTGACATTTTCCCAAATTTACCGATCTTTTCCAAAACTTTCTGCGGGCTTTCAATGCACTATTCCTGGGTTGATTTTAAACATTTTCGACCATTTTTGACATTTTCCCAAATTTACCGATCTTTTCCAAAACTTTCTGCGGGCTTTCAATGCACTATTCCTGGGTTGATTTTAAACATTTTTGACCATTTTTGACATTTTCCCAAATTTACCGATCTTTTCCAAAACTTTCTGCGGGCTTTCAATGCACTATTCCTGGGTTGATTTTAAACATTTTCGACCATTTTTGACATTTTCCCAAATTTACCGATCTTTTCCAAAACTTTCTGCGGGCTTTCAATGCACTATTCCTGGGTTGATTTTAAACATTTTCGACCATTTTTGACATTTTCCCAAATTTACCGATCTTTTCCAAAACTTTCTGCGGGCTTTCAATGCACTATTCCTGGGTTGATTTTAAACATTTTCGACCATTTTTGACATTTTCCCAAATTTACCGATCTTTTCCAAAACTTTCTGCGGGCTTTCAATGCACTATTCCTGGGTTGATTTTAAACATTTTCGACCATTTTTGACATTTTCCCAAATTTACCGATCTTTTCCAAAACTTTCTGCGGGCTTTCAATGCACTATTCCTGGGTTGATTTTAAACATTTTTGACCATTTTTGACATTTTCCCAAATTTACCGATCTTTTCCAAAACTTTCTGCGGGCTTTCAATGCACTATTCCTGGGTTGATTTTAAACATTTTCGACCATTTTTGACATTTTCCCAAATTTACCGATCTTTTCCAAAACTTTCTGCGGGCTTTCAATGCACTATTCCTGGGTTGATTTTAAACATTTTCGACCATTTTTGACATTTTCCCAAATTTACCGATCTTTTCCAAAACTTTCTGCGGGCTTTCAATGCACTATTCCTGGGTTGATTTTAAACATTTTCGACCATTTTTGACATTTTCCCAAATTTACCGATCTTTTCCAAAACTTTCTGCGGGCTTTCAATGCACTATTCCTGGGTTGATTTTAAACATTTTCGACCATTTTTGACATTTTCCCAAATTTACCGATCTTTTCCAAAACTTTCTGCGGGCTTTCAATGCACTATTCCTGGGTTGATTTTAAACATTTTCGACCATTTTTGACATTTTCCCAAATTTACCGATCTTTTCCAAAACTTTCTGCGGGCTTTCAATGCACTATTCCTGGGTTGATTTTAAACATTTTCGACCATTTTTGACATTTTCCCAAATTTACCGATCTTTTCCAAAACTTTCTGCGGGCTTTCAATGCACTATTCCTGGGTTGATTTTAAACATTTTCGACCATTTTTGACATTTTCCCAAATTTACCGATCTTTTCCAAAACTTTCTGCGGGCTTTCAATGCACTATTCCTGGGTTGATTTTAAACATATTTGACCATTTTTGACATTTTCCCAAATTTACCGATCTTTTCCAAAACTTTCTGCGGGCTTTCAATGCACTATTCCTGGGTTGATTTTAAACATTTTCGACCATTTTTGACATTTTCCCAAATATACCGATCTTTTCCAAAACTTTCTGCGGGCTTTCAATGCACTATTCCTGGGTTGATTTTAAACATTTTTGACCATTTTTGACATTTTCCCAAATTTACCGATCTTTTCCAAAACTTTCTGCGGGCTTTCAATGCACTATTCCTGGGTTGATTTTAAACATTTTCGACCATTTTTGACATTTTCCCAAATTTACCGATCTTTTCCAAAACTTTCTGCGGGCTTTCAATGCACTATTCCTGGGTTGATTTTAAACATTTTCGACCATTTTTGACATTTTCCCAAATTTACCGATCTTTTCCAAAACTTTCTGCGGGCTTTCAATGCACTATTCCTGGGTTGATTTTAAACATTTTCGACCATTTTTGACATTTTCCCAAATATACCGATCTTTTCCAAAACTTTCTGCGGGCTTTCAATGCACTATTCCTGGGTTGATTTTAAACATTTTTGACCATTTTTGACATTTTCCCAAATTTACCGATCTTTTCCAAAACTTTCTGCGGGCTTTCAATGCACTATTCCTGGGTTGATTTTAAACATTTTCGACCATTTTTGACATTTTCCCAAATTTACCGATCTTTTCCAAAACTTTCTGCGGGCTTTCAATGCACTATTCCTGGGTTGATTTTAAACATTTTCGACCATTTTTGACATTTTCCCAAATTTACCGATCTTTTCCAAAACTTTCTGCGGGCTTTCAATGCACTATTCCTGGGTTGATTTTAAACATTTTCGACCATTTTTGACATTTTCCCAAATTTACCGATCTTTTCCAAAACTTTCTGCGGGCTTTCAATGCACTATTTCTGGGTTGATTTTAACCATTTTCGACCATGTTTAACATTTTTCCAACTTTTTCCACATGTTCCAATGTACGCACTGGGCCGCTATGGAACCCGCAGAACTCTGCCACACTGTGGACATTTTTTTTTACTGCAATTAGGGTCAAATTGCCGGGTCAAAAGTGTCATTTCTTCGGGTAAATCACCCTCCTGGGCCCGGTTTTAATGTTTAAAAAGGTCAAATATTTGTATTAAATATATAATATTTGTATTTGATCGATGAGTGCTGATTTAAAACCAATTTTAGTGCATTTTGGGCACTTTTGAGAATGGTCGTATGTCGTCGTATTTGGTCGCGCCGACGTTTATGGCTGTCTTTTACCCAGGAAAATCACCTCCAGTGCCCGATATTCATGTCTGCACTTTGCCTGGGTTGACCCCAACCCAACCCCTAACTCTAACCCAAACCCAAACCCAAACCCAAACCCATCTGT
>NW_027520242.1:0-7500 GCF_051989625.1 Stigmatopora argus
CTAACCCTAACCCTAACCCTAACCCTAACCCTAACCCTAACCCTAACCCTAACCCTAACCCTAACCCTAACCCTAACCCTAACCCTAACCCTAACCCTAACCCTAACCCTAACCCTAACCCTAACCCTAACCCTAACCCTAACCCTAACCCTAACCCTAACCCTAACCCTAACCCTAACCCTAACCCTAACCCTAACCCTAACCCTCAACCCTAACCCTAACCCTAACCCTAACCCTAACCCTAACCCTAACCCTAACCCTAACCCTAACCCTAACCCTAACCCTAACCCTAACCCTAACCCTAACCCTAACCCTAACCCTAACCCTAACCCTAACCCTAACCCTAACCCTAACCCTAACCCTAACCCTAACCCTAACCCTAACCCTAACCCTAACCCTAACCCTAACCCTAACCCTAACCCTAACCCTAACCCTAACCCTAACCCTAACCCTAACCCTAACCCTAACCCTAACCCTAACCCTAACCCTAACCCTAACCCTAACCCTAACCCTAACCCTAACCCTAACCCTAACCCTAACCCTAACCCTAACCCTAACCCTAACCCTAACCCTAACCCTAACCCTAACCCTAACCCTAACCCTAACCCTAACCCTAACCCTAACCCTAACCCTAACCCTAACCCTAACCCTAACCCTAACCCTAACCCTAACCCTAACCCTAACCCTAACCCTAACCCTAACCCTAACCCTAACCCTAACCCTAACCCTAACCCTAACCCTAACCCTAACCCTAACCCTAACCCTAACCCTAACCCTAACCCTAACCCTAACCCTAACCCTAACCCTAACCCTAACCCTAACCCTAACCCTAACCCTAACCCTAACCCTAACCCTAACCCTAACCCTAACCCTAACCCTAACCCTAACCCTAACCCTAACCCTAACCCTAACCCTAACCCTAACCCTAACCCTAACCCTAACCCTAACCCTAACCCTAACCCTAACCCTAACCCTAACCCTAACCCTAACCCTAACCCTAACCCTAACCCTAACCCTAACCCTAACCCTAACCCTAACCCTAACCCTAACCCTAACCCTAACCCTAACCCTAACCCTAACCCTAACCCTAACCCTAACCCTAACCCTAACCCTAACCCTAACCCTAACCCTAACCCTAACCCTAACCCTAACCCTAACCCTAACCCTAACCCTAACCCTAACCCTAACCCTAACCCTAACCCTAACCCTAACCCTAACCCTAACCCTAACCCTAACCCTAACCCTAACCCTAACCCTAACCCTAACCCTAACCCTAACCCTAACCCTAACCCTAACCCTAACCCTAACCCTAACCCTAACCCTAACCCTAACCCTAACCCTAACCCTAACCCTAACCCTAACCCTAACCCTAACCCTAACCCTAACCCTAACCCTAACCCTAACCCTAACCCTAACCCTAACCCTAACCCTAACCCTAACCCTAACCCTAACCCTAACCCTAACCCTAACCCTAACCCTAACCCTAACCCTAACCCTAACCCTAACCCTAACCCTAACCCTAACCCTAACCCTAACCCTAACCCTAACCCTAACCCTAACCCTAACCCTAACCCTAACCCTAACCCTAACCCTAACCCTAACCCTAACCCTAACCCTAACCCTAACCCTAACCCTAACCCTAACCCTAACCCTAACCCTAACCCTAACCCTAACCCTAACCCTAACCCTAACCCTAACCCTAACCCTAACCCTAACCCTAACCCTAACCCTAACCCTAACCCTAACCCTAACCCTAACCCTAACCCTAACCCTAACCCTAACCCTAACCCTAACCCTAACCCTAACCCTAACCCTAACCCTAACCCTAACCCTAACCCTAACCCTAACCCTAACCCTAACCCTAACCCTAACCCTAACCCTAACCCTAACCCTAACCCTAACCCTAACCCTAACCCTAACCCTAACCCTAACCCTAACCCTAACCCTAACCCTAACCCTAACCCTAACCCTAACCCTAACCCTAACCCTAACCCTAACCCTAACCCTAACCCTAACCCTAACCCTAACCCTAACCCTAACCCTAACCCTAACCCTAACCCTAACCCTAACCCTAACCCTAACCCTAACCCTAACCCTAACCCTAACCCTAACCCTAACCCTAACCCTAACCCTAACCCTAACCCTAACCCTAACCCTAACCCTAACCCTAACCCTAACCCTAACCCTAACCCTAACCCTAACCCTAACCCTAACCCTAACCCTAACCCTAACCCTAACCCTAACCCTAACCCTAACCCTAACCCTAACCCTAACCCTAACCCTAACCCTAACCCTAACCCTAACCCTAACCCTAACCCTAACCCTAACCCTAACCCTAACCCTAACCCTAACCCTAACCCTAACCCTAACCCTAACCCTAACCCTAACCCTAACCCTAACCCTAACCCTAACCCTAACCCTAACCCTAACCCTAACCCTAACCCTAACCCTAACCCTAACCCTAACCCTAACCCTAACCCTAACCCTAACCCTAACCCTAACCCTAACCCTAACCCTAACCCTAACCCTAACCCTAACCCTAACCCTAACCCTAACCCTAACCCTAACCCTAACCCTAACCCTAACCCTAACCCTAACCCTAACCCTAACCCTAACCCTAACCCTAACCCTAACCCTAACCCTAACCCTAACCCTAACCCTAACCCTAACCCTAACCCTAACCCTAACCCTAACCCTAACCCTAACCCTAACCCTAACCCTAACCCTAACCCTAACCCTAACCCTAACCCTAACCCTAACCCTAACCCTAACCCTAACCCTAACCCTAACCCTAACCCTAACCCTAACCCTAACCCTAACCCTAACCCTAACCCTAACCCTAACCCTAACCCTAACCCTAACCCTAACCCTAACCCTAACCCTAACCCTAACCCTAACCCTAACCCTAACCCTAACCCTAACCCTAACCCTAACCCTAACCCTAACCCTAACCCTAACCCTAACCCTAACCCTAACCCTAACCCTAACCCTAACCCTAACCCTAACCCTAACCCTAACCCTAACCCTAACCCTAACCCTAACCCTAACCCTAACCCTAACCCTAACCCTAACCCTAACCCTAACCCTAACCCTAACCCTAACCCTAACCCTAACCCTAACCCTAACCCTAACCCTAACCCTAACCCTAACCCTAACCCTAACCCTAACCCTAACCCTAACCCTAACCCTAACCCTAACCCTAACCCTAACCCTAACCCTAACCCTAACCCTAACCCTAACCCTAACCCTAACCCTAACCCTAACCCTAACCCTAACCCTAACCCTAACCCTAACCCTAACCCTAACCCTAACCCTAACCCTAACCCTAACCCTAACCCTAACCCTAACCCTAACCCTAACCCTAACCCTAACCCTAACCCTAACCCTAACCCTAACCCTAACCCTAACCCTAACCCTAACCCAACCCTAAACCCTAACCCTAAACCCTAACCCTAACCCTAACCCTAACCCTAACCTAACCCTAACCCTAACCCTAACCCTAACCCTAACCTAACCCTAACCCTAACCCTAACCCTAACCCTAACCCTAACCCTAACCCCTAAACCCTAACCCTAACCCTAACCCCTAACCCTAACCCTAACCCTAACCCTAACCCTAACCCTAACCCTAACCCTAACCCTAACCCTAACCCTAACCCTAACCCTAACCCTAACCCTAACCCTAACCCTAACCCTAACCCTAACCCTAACCCTAACCCTAACCCTAACCCTAACCCTAACCCTAACCCTAACCCTAACCCTAACCCTAACCCTAACCCTAACCCTAACCCTAACCCTAACCCTAACCCTAACCCTAACCCTAACCCTAACCCTAACCCTAACCCTAACCCTAACCCCTAACCCTAACCCTAACCCTAACCCTAACCCTAACCCTAACCCTAACCCTAACCCTAACCCTAACCCTAACCCTAACCCTAACCCTAACCCTAACCCTAACCCTAACCCTAACCCTAACCCTAACCCTAACCCTAACCCTAACCCTAACCCTAACCCTAACCCTAACCCTAACCCTAACCCTAACCCTAACCCTAACCCTAACCCTAACCCTAACCCTAACCCTAACCCTAACCCTAACCCTAACCCTAACCCTAACCCTAACCCTAACCCTAACCCTAACCCTAACCCTAACCCTAACCCTAACCCTAACCTAACCCTAACCCTAACCCTAACCCTAACCCTAACCCTAACCCTAACCCTAACCCTAACCCTAACCCTAACCCCTAACCCTAACCCTAACCCTAACCCTAACCCTAACCCTAACCCTAACCCTAACCCTAACCCTAACCCTAACCCTAACCCTAACCCTAACCCTAACCCTAACCCTAACCCTAACCCTAACCCTAACCCTAACCCTAACCCTAACCCTAACCCTAACCCTAACCCTAACCCTAACCCTAACCCTAACCTAACCCTAACCCTAACCCTAACCCTAACCCTAACCCTAACCCTAACCCTAACCCTAACCCTAACCCTAACCCTAACCCTAACCCTAACCCTAACCCTAACCCTAACCCTAACCCTAACCCTAACCCTAACCCTAACCCTAACCCTAACCCTAACCCTAACCCTAACCCTAACCCTAACCCTAACCCTAACCCTAACCCTAACCCTAACCCTAACCCTAACCCTAACCCTAACCCTAACCCTAACCCTAACCCTAACCCTAACCCTAACCCTAACCCTAACCCTAACCCTAACCCTAACCCTAACCCTAACCCTAACCCTAACCCTAACCCTAACCCTAACCCTAACCCTAACCCTAACCCTAACCCTAACCCTAACCCTAACCCTAACCCTAACCCTAACCCTAACCCTAACCCTAACCCTAACCCTAACCCTAACCCTAACCCTAACCCTAACCCTAACCCTAACCCTAACCCTAACCCTAACCCTAACCCTAACCCTAACCTAACCCTAACCCTAACCCTAACCCTAACCCTAACCCTAACCCTAACCCTAACCCTAACCCTAACCCTAACCCTAACCCTAACCCTAACCCTAACCCTAACCCTAACCCTAACCTAACCCTAACCCTAACCCTAACCCTAACCCTAACCCTAACCCTAACCCTAACCCTAACCCTAACCCTAACCCTAACCCTAACCCTAACCCTAACCTAACCCTAACCCTAACCCTAACCCTAACCCTAACCCTAACCCTAACCCTAACCCTAACCCTAACCCTAACCCTAACCCTAACCCTAACCCTAACCCTAACCCTAACCCTAACCCTAACCCTAACCCTAACCCTAACCCTAACCCTAACCCTAACCCTAACCCTAACCCTAACCCTAACCCTAACCCTAACCCTAACCCTAACCCTAACCCTAACCTAACCCTAACCCTAACCCTAACCCTAACCCTAACCCTAACCCTAACCCTAACCCTAACCCTAAACCCTAACCCTAACCCTAACCCTAACCCTAACCCTAACCCTAACCCTAACCCTAACCCTAACCCTAACCCTAACCCTAACCCTAACCCTAACCCTAACCCTAACCCTAACCTAACCCTAACCCTAACCCTAACCCTAACCCTAACCCTAACCCTAACCCTAACCCTAACCCTAACCCTAACCCTAACCCTAACCCTAACCCTAACCCTAACCCTAACCCTAACCCTAACCCTAACCCTAACCCTAACCCTAACCCTAACCCTAACCTAACCCTAACCCTAACCCTAACCCTAACCCTAACCCTAACCCTAACCCTAACCCTAACCCTAACCCTAACCCTAACCCTAACCCTAACCCTAACCCTAACCCTAACCCTAACCCTAACCCTAACCCTAACCCTAACCCTAACCCTAACCCTAACCCTAACCCTAACCCTAACCCTAACCCTAACCCTAACCCTAACCCTAACCCTAACCCTAACCCTAACCCTAACCCTAACCCTAACCTAACCCTAACCCTAACCCTAACCCTAACCCTAACCCTAACCCTAACCCTAACCCTAACCCTAACCCTAACCCTAACCCTAACCCTAACCCTAACCCTAACCCCTAACCCTAACCCTAACCCTAACCCTAACCCTAACCCTAACCCTAACCCTAACCCTAACCCTAACCCTAACCCTAACCCTAACCCTAACCCTAACCCTAACCCTAACCCTAACCCTAACCCTAACCCTAACCCTAACCCTAACCCTAACCCTAACCCTAACCCTAACCCTAACCCTAACCCTAACCCTAACCCTAACCCTAACCCTAACCCTAACCCTAACCCTAACCCTAACCCTAACCCTAACCCTAACCCTAACCCTAACCCTAACCCTAACCCTAACCCTAACCCTAACCCTAACCCTAACCCTAACCCTAACCCTAACCCTAACCAACCCTAACCCTAACCCTAACCCTAACCCTAACCCTAACCCTAACCCTAACCCTAACCCTAACCCTAACCCTAACCCTAACCCTAACCCTAACCCTAACCCTAACCCTAACCCTAACCCTAACCCTAACCCTAACCTAACCCTAACCCTAACCTAACCCTAACCCTAACCCTAACCCTAACCCTAACCCTAACCCTAACCCTAACCCTAACCCTAACCCTAACCCTAACCCTAACCCTAACCCTAACCCTAACCCTAACCCTAACCCTAACCCTAACCCTAACCCTAACCCTAACCCTAACCCTAACCCTAACCCTAACCCTAACCCTAACCCTAACCCTAACCCTAACCCTAACCCTAACCCTAACCCTAACCCTAACCCTAACCCTAACCTAACCCTAACCCTAACCCTAACCCTAACCCTAACCCTAACCCTAACCCTAACCCTAACCCTAACCCTAACCCTAACCCTAACCCTAACCCTAACCCTAACCCTAACCCTAACCCTAACCCTAACCCTAACCCTAACCCTAACCCTAACCCTAACCCTAACCCTAACCCTAACCCTAACCCTAACCCTAACCCTAACCCTAACCCTAACCCTAACCCTAACCCTAACCCTAACCCTAACCCTAACCCTAACCCTAACCCTAACCCTAACCCTAACCCTAACCCTAACCCTAACCCTAACCCTAACCCTAACCCTAACCCTAACCCTAACCCTAACCCTAACCCTAACCCTAACCCTAACCCTAACCCTAACCCTAACCCTAACCCTAACCCTAACCCTAACCCTAACCCTAACCCTAACCCTAACCCTAACCCTAACCCTAACCCTAACCCTAACCCTAACCCTAACCCTAACCCTAACCCTAACCCTAACCCTAACCCTAACCCTAACCCTAACCCTAACCCTAACCCTAACCCTAACCCTAACCCTAACCCTAACCCTAACCCTAACCCTAACCCTAACCCTAACCCTAACCCTAACCCTAACCCTAACCCTAACCCTAACCCTAACCCTAACCCTAACCCTAACCCTAACCCTAACCCTAACCCTAACCCTAACCCTAACCCTAACCCTAACCCTAACCCTAACCCTAACCCTAACCCTAACCCTAACCCTAACCCTAACCCTAACCCTAACCC
>NW_027520242.1:12500-17399 GCF_051989625.1 Stigmatopora argus
GGGGGCAGCAAGGTGACTACACAAGCTAAGCCAAAATGTCCACCAGGGGGTGGCGAGGTGACCACATGAGCTAAGCCAAAATGACCACAACGGGGCAGCCAGGGGACGACACGAGCTGAGCCAAATTGGCCACAAAGGGACCACACGAGCTGAGAAAGAATGGCCACAAATGGACCATATGAGCTGAGCCAAAATGGCCACAAGAGGGAAGCAAGGTGACCACACGAAATGAGCCAAAGTGGCCAGAAGAGAGCAGCAAGGGGACCACACGAGCTGAGCCAAAATGACAACATGCGGGCAGCAAGGGGACCACACGAGCTTTGCCAAAATGGCCGCAAGGGAACCATACAAGCTGAGCAAAAATGGCCAGAAGCTGAGCCATAATGGCAACAAGGGGGCAGCAAAGGGACCACACGAGCTGAGCCAAAATGGCCGCAAAGAACCATATGAGTTGAGCCAAAATGGCCACAAGGGGGAAGGGGACCACACGAGCGGAGCCAAAATGGCCACACGGGGGCGGCAAAGGGACCATACGAGCTTAGCCAAAATGGCCACAAGGGGGCAGCAGGGACAAAACATTAATCAATTAGAAGAACTTTACTTTTGACAACTTGAAAGATGGCGTCCACACGTTGGATTCTGGGATTCGCAATGCATTCTGGGATATGTGATGCATTCTGGGATGCCAAATTGGCCGCAAGGGAACCATACAAGCTGGGCCAAATGGCCACAAGGGGACCACACGAGCTGTGCCAAAATGGCCGCAAGGGAACCATACGACTTGAGCCAAAATGGCCGCAAAGAAACCATACGAGTTGAGCCAAAATGGCTGCAAGGAAACCATACGAGCTGAGCCAAAATGGCCACAAGACCACACAAGCCTAGCCAAAATGGCCACAAGACCACACAAGCCTAGCCATAATGGCCGCAAGAAAACCATATGAGTTGAGCCAGAATGGCCGCAAGGAAACCATACGTACGAGCTGAGCCAAAATGGCCACAAGACCACACGAGCCTAGCCAAAATGGCCACAAGGGGGCAGCCAGGGGACCACACGAGCCGAGCCAAAATGGCCACAAAGGGACCAAGCGCTGAGCAAAAATGGCTACAAAGGGACCAAGCACTGAGCTAAAATGGCCACAAATGGACCACATGAGTTGAGACAAAATGGCCACAAAGGGACCACAAGAGCAGGGCCAAAATGGCCACAAGAGGGAAGCAAGGTGACCACACGAACTGAGCCAAAGTGGCCAGAAAGGGACAGCAAGGGGACCACACAAGCTGAGCTAAAATGGCCACAAAGGAACTCTATAATTGAGCCAAAATGGCCACAAGAGGGAAATAAGGTAACCACACGAACTGAGCCAAAATGGCCACAGCGGGACCACACGGGCTGAGCCGAAATGGCCACAAGGGGGGAGGGGGGGGCAGGGGGGGAGGTAGCCACACGAACTTAGCCAAATTGGCCGCAAGGGAACCATACGAGCTGAGCCAAATGGCCACAAGGGGACCATACGACTTGAGCCAAAATGGCCGCAAGGGAACCATACGACTTGAGCCAAAATGGCCGCAAGGAAACCATACGACTTGAGCCAAAATGCCCGCAAGGAAACCATTCGAGCTGACCCAAAATGGCCGCAAGACCACACGAGCCTAGCCAAAATGGCCACAAGGGGGTAGAAAGGGGACCACAAGAGCGGAGCCAAAATTGCCACAAGGGAACTATACGAGCGGAGCCAAAATGGCCACAAGGGGACCACACGAGCTGAGCCAAAATGGCTGCAAGGGGACCACACGAGTTGAGCCAAAATGACCACAAGAGGGAAATAAGGTGACCACACAAACTGAGCCAAAATTGCCACAAGGGGGAAATAAGGTGACCATGATTTGAGCCAAAGTGGCCGCAAGGGGATCACACAAACAGAGCCAAAATGGCCACAAGGGGGAAGAAAGGTGACCACACGAACTGAGCCAAAATGGCGGCAAAGGGACCACACGAGCTGAACCAAAATTGCCAGGAGTTGAGCCAGAATGGCAACAAGAGGGCCACAAGTGGAACACATGAGCTTAGCCAAAATGGCCGCAAGGGAACCACACGAGGGTTAACCCTTACCCTAACACTAATCAATTACTATGAAGACCCGAATAATAGTAGGCACTGGAATAATAGTAGGGAGTGGAAAATTCCAAATGAATTAATAATAGTAGGCACCGGAATAATAGTAGGCAGTGGAAAATTTCAAAAATAATGAATATTAGTAGGCACGAGATAATTAGTGTCTAAACAGATTCGATGCATAGAATTAAAGCTATGATGGAATATTTATTATAAAATCATAACAAGGACAATCATTATTATTTTAATCAACAGTTTACTAGTAGCATGAAACAAAATAATATGTTTAAATTCCACAATTAGCTACAAATTAAAGTCATGATGATCGATTACATACTATGCGCACACGCATTCCTCTTTCACACGAAACAGGAAATGATTAAATCATTTCCTGTTTCGTTAATTAAGCAGCTATGAGTCATAGCGCTTGGGTCCGAATACATTCACGGTCGCGTCACGACAACGCGGCGCGACCATAACACTTTTACGTGCACCCTATGTGAGTAAATATGTGCCGCGTTGCATTTGTACGGTTTTCTATTGCTTAATACGGGGAATTCCAATCATTAATACGGGGAGGAATTGGCCCAGGTTGACAGGTATGACATTGTAATTATGTATATTGCAACTCTACCAGTGGCAATTGCACGTTCTTACTAGTACTAGTACGTTAGTAAAAACAGCACGTGTGCTTTACACGTAGAAAGTTAATGACATAGAACAATGTTGCTGCTGCACGGACTTAATTGAGGCAAAAATTAATAATCGTAGGCACCCGAATAAGAATCGTAGGCATGCGAAAATTTGAGTTGAAAAAAATAATCGTAGGCATACGATTATTCGGGTCTTCATAGTACAAGAAGTAACTTACTTTTGACGACTTCAACGATGGCATACACACGTTGCATTCTGGGATACATTATGCATTCTTTGATATGTGATGCATTCTGGGAGTGCATGTCGTCACACGTCGTCAGTTGGACCCATAGGTGACATGATTAAGGGTCGGTAGAAGAACCTGTAAACAAACCGTGTTTACCATCCTATTTAGAGCTGCGGTACTTTTTACTTTGAAAAAATTACAAGGCACACCAACATTTGAAAATCTTACAAATTAAAATTAACAATGTCATTCTCTTTAAACCTTTATCAACAAGAACTAAATAAACCCTCCAAAAAATATTTCAAATTCAAATGTTCACAGTGAGCATTGTCACAAAAAGTTGCACCCAATACCACGACAAGGGACCTGTGCCTAAATAGCCACAAGGTGGCAGCAAGAGACCATATGACCTTAGCCTAAATGGCCAATGGCAATAAATATACTGCAATAATTTTCTACCAATTATTTATTGCGGACCGCTGTGAAGAAGGATTTATCGCCTATCCTAACCCTACCAACCCCATGATCAGATAGTAACAGGCACTAAACTTCAGTAAGAGATTTCAAATATGGCTCAAACTTTTAAGTTACTTTTTTATAATAAATAATTCATAACAGCACCTAATACCACGACAAGGAAAAACAACAACCAAACGAAATGTCTTTAAAAGGACACCTACGTCTAATATGAGTGAATAAAACATCTAATATTCGCCACTTTGAACACATGAATTTGCATTAGACGACAGCTTGAGACGAATTCAAAGATGGGGTCCACACGTGAGGTTGATTAAGGGACTGCCGAAGCACCTGTAGACTTAACAGCTTTTTTCCATAACTATTTGAGCTGCGGTAGTTTTTACTTTGAAAAACATTACAGGTGACACTGACCATAGTCGCAAAAAGTTGTACCCAATACCACAAGGAAAAAGACCAACCAAACAAAACGGAATTTCTTTAAAACGTCTAATGTAAGTAAATAAACGAGCCAATAGTCGCCACTTTGAACAAAACTTGAGTCTTACGGGGTTTGGAACGTTAACATTTATTTCAACAATTTCGACGAAGGGTCACAATGAATAGTTATAAACTAGTTTCAGCAAAATACTATCGCCAAATAAGCGTGCAAGAATACGCCAAAACGGAGAAAAACAATCAATTACAAGACACTTACATTCTGCGACTGCTTGAGACGGCGTTCGACTTGTAAAATGGCGTCCCCCACGTGGCGGCTTGCCTTTGTTCGACAAGGAAACGCACAACGCGCATGCGCGGGCAAAAAGAGGGCTTTCTGGGTAATGAAGTATACTTGTGCACACAACACCGCCCAATTTTACTTCTATTAAACACATGTTATCACTATTAAAACACTAGATATGTGTTACTTTGTTAATAGATGGCGAATTAGAAGAAATAAAACTTTTTTTTCCAATCCGATATCCTGTTTTTGGTGTTTTTTCAGAGAGTGGGAAAGAATTAACTCCCCCTCTCTCTGTCCGTCTCTCTATCTCTTCCCCCTTCGAAATCCGTATAATTTTAGTACTATTAAAGACATTTTAGTAATATTAAACCACTAGTTATGTGTTTCTTTGTTGATAGATGGCGAATTAAAAACATTTTTTCCAATACAATATCCTGTTTTTGGTGTTTTTTCAGAGGGTTGGAACGAATTAACTTTTTTTTGAATTGTCGCCACTTTGAACAATACTTAAGTCTCACGCGGACGTCCGGAATGCTAACATTTAATTCGACGTCAATCACGCCTATAAAAAAGTTTCAGGTTAAAATGCTGCTAAAGCCGAATGAACGTCCCACAAAACGCAAAAAAGGAGAGAGAAAAATCAATTGCAAGGAGAAAATGACCATACTTCAAAGCCAAACGCTGACCAGACATGGAGGC
>NW_027520243.1:0-16853 GCF_051989625.1 Stigmatopora argus
ATAAACGTCGGCGCGACCAAATACGACGACATACGACCATTCTCAAAAGTGCCAAAAATGCATTAAATTTGGTTTTAAATCAGCACTCATCGATCAAATACAAATATTATATCTTTAATACAAATACTGGACCTTTTTAAACATTAAAACCGGGCCCAGGAGGGTGATTTCCGAAGAAATGACACTTTTGACCCGGCAATTTGACCCTAATTGCAGTAAAAAAAAATTGTCCACAATGTGGCAGAGTTCTGCGGGTTCCATAGCGGCGGCCCAGTGCGTCAAATTCTGTATAAAAAGCAGGATATTTCGGTTCTGGGGGGTTATTTTACCCTGAAAAAGTGCATAAATTCTGGGTGCATGTATTATACACCATTTGGTGTCAAAATAAACGCTCCAGTTTACCCAGGAAGAGTGTCCCAAATGCGGGTTGACTGTAATAGACCAACGTGCATGTATAAAAAGCATGTCGACTTCGTTCTGGGGGCTTATTTTCACTCAGGAATAGTTTCTAAAATAAGGGGACCTTTATTAGAGTAGAGTGGGTGTGTAAAAAGCGTTTCTTTTCAGCCCAAAAGGTGTTTTTAACCGGGAAAAGTGCATAAGCTTACGGGATTTTCAACGGTCGCAGTAATAAAGTTTGTCCACAGTGTGGCAGAGTTTTTCAGGTTACATAGAGGCCCAGTGCGTCAAAGTCTGTATAAAAAAGAGGAGGATATTTCGGTTCTGGTGGGTTATTTTCACCGGAAAAAGTGCATAAATTCTGGGTGCATGTATTATTGACGATTTGGTATCAAAATAAATGCTCCAGGGAGGTTCTGGTGCAAAAGTTTACCCAGGAAGAGTGTCCCAAATGCTGGTTGACTGTAATAGACCAACGTGCATGTATAAAAAGCATGTCGACTTCGTTCTGTGGGCTTATTTTCACTCGGGAATAGTTTCTAAAATAAGGGGACCTTTATTAGAGTAGAGTGGGTGTGTAAAAAGATTTTCTTTTCAGCCAGAAAGGTAATTTTAAACGCTAAAAGTGCATAGGCTTACGGGAGCTTAAACGGTCGCAGTACCACAGTTTGTCCACAGTGTGGCAGAGTTCTGCGGATTCCATAGCGTCCCAGTGCGTACTGGTTTGTATAAAAAGTAGCCCAGTTCGGTTCTGGGGGGGTTATTTTCCCCGGAAAAAGTGCCTAAAATGTGGGTGCATGTATTATTGACAATTTTGTATAAAATTAGTCTTCCAGGGAGGTTCTGGGGGGATGTTAGGCAAGAAATAGTGTCCAAATTGGGGTAATTTTCGTTAAGAATAGTGGTTGCATTGGAACTGGTCTTGGGTGGTTCTGGTTGGTCCATTTAACCTGAATTTTTGTCTCATATGAGGGGAGATGTATATTGACCATTCTGTATAAAATAATCTTCCAGGGTGGTTGTGAAGTAAAGTTATGCCACAAACAATGTGCCTTATATGGGCACTTTTATGACAACGAGTGCTTGTGTTGGAACTGGTCCTGGGTGGTTCTGGTTGGTCCATTTACCCTGAATTTTTGTCTCATATGAGGGGAGATGTATATTGACCATTTTCTATAAAATAATCTTCCAGGGAGGTTCTGGGTGGATGTTAGGCAAGAAATAGTGCCCAAATTGGGGTAAATTGCGTCAAAAATAGTGGTTGTCTTGGAACTGGTCTTGGGTGGTTCTGGTTGGTCCATTTTCCCTGAATTTTTGTCTCATATGAGGGTAGATGTATATTGACCATTCTGTATAAAATAATCTTCCAGGGTGGTTGTGAAGTAAAGTTATGCCACAAACAATGTGCCTAATTTGGGCACTTTTATGACAACGAGTGCTTGTGTTGGAACTGGTCCTGAGCGGTTCTGGTTGGTCCATTTAGCCTGAATTTTTGTCTCATATGAGGGGAGATGTATATTGACCATTTTCTATAAAATAATCTTCCAGGGAGGTTCTGGGTGGATGTTAGGCAAGAATAAGTGCCCAAATTGGGGTAAATTGCGTCAAAAATAGTGGTTGTCTTGGAACTGGTCTTGGGTGGTTCTGGTTGGTCCATTTAACCTGAATTTTTGTCTCATATGAGGGGAGATGTATATTGACCATTCTGTATAAAATAATCTTCCAGGGTGGTTGTGAAGTAAAGTTATGCCACAAACAATGTGCCTAATTTGGGCACTTTTATGACAACGAGTGCTTGTATTGGAACTGGTCCTGAGCGGTTCTGGTTGGTCCATTTACCCTGAATTTTTGTCTCATATGAGGGGAGATGTATATTGACCATTTTCTATAAAATAATCTTCCAGGGAGGTTCTGGGTGGATGTTAGGCAAGAAATAGTGCCCAAATTGGGGTAAATTGCGTCAAAAATAGTGGTTGTCTTGGAACTGGTCTTGGGTGGTTCTGGTTGGTCCATTTTCCCTGAATTTTTGTCTCATATGAGGGGAGATGTATATTGACCATTCTGTATAAAATAATCTTCCAGGGTAGTTGTGAAGTAAAGTTATGCCTTAAACAGTGTGCCTAATTTGGGCACTTTTATGACAACGAGTGCTTGTGTTGGAACTGGTCCTGGGTGGTTCTGGTTGGTCTATTTAACCTGAATTTTTGTCTCATATGAGGGGAGATGTATATTGACCATTTTCTATAAAATAATCTTCCAGGGAGGTTCTGGGGGGATGTTAGGCAAGAAATAGTGTCCAAATTGGGGTAATTTTCGTTAAAAATAGTGGTTGCATTGGAACTGGTCTTGGGTGGTTCTGGTTGGTCCATTTTCCCTGAATTTTTGACTCATATGAGGGGAGATGTATATTGACCATTCTGTATAAAATAATCTTCCAGGGTAGTTGTGAAGTAAAGTTATGCCACAAACAGTGTGCCTAATTTGGGCACTTTTATGACAACGAGTGCTTGTGTTGGAACTGGTCCTGAGTGGTTCTGGTTGGTCCATTTACCCTGAATTTTTGTCTCATATGAGGGGAGATGTATATTGACAATTCTGTATAAAATAATCTTCCAGGGAGGTTCTGGGTGGATGTTAGGCAAGAATAAGTGCCCAAATTGGGGTAAATTTCGTTAAAAATAGTGGTTGCATTGGAACTGGTCTTGGGTGGTTCTGGTTGGTCCATTTTCCCTGAATTTTTGTCTCATATGAGGGGAGATGTATATTGACCATTCTGTATAAAATAATCTTCCAGGGTAGTTGTGAAGTAAAGTTATGCCACAAACAATGTGCCTAATTTGGACACTTTTATGACAACGAGTGCTTGTGTTGGAACTGGTCCTGAGCGGTTCTGGTTGGTCCATTTAGCCTGAATTTTTGTCTCATATGAGGGTAGTTGTATATTGACCATTCTGTATAAAATAATCTTCCAGGGAGGTTCTGGGGGGATGTTAAGCCATAAATAGTGTCCAAATTGGGGTAAATTGCGTTAAAAATAGTGGTTGTCTTGGAACTGGTCTTGGGTGGTTCTGGTTGGTCCATTTTCCCTGAATTTTTGTCTCATATGAGGGTAGATGTATATTGACCATTCTGTATAAAATAATCTTCCAGGGTGGTTGTGAAGTAAAGTTATGCCACAAACAATGTGCCTAATTTGGGCACTTTTATGACAACGAGTGCTTGATTTGGAACTGGTCCTGAGCGGTTCTGGTTGGTCCATTTACCCTGAATTTTTGTCTCATATGAGGGAAGATGTATATTGACCATTTTCTATAAAATAATCTTCCAGGGATGTTCTGGGTGGATGTTAGGCAAGAATAAGTGCCCAAATTGGGGTAAATTTCGTTAAAAATAGTGGTTGCATTGGAACTGGTCTTGGGTGGTTCTGGTTGGTCCATTTAACCTGAATTTTTGTCTCATATGAGGGGAGATGTATATTGACCATTCTGTATAAAATAATCTTCCAGGGTGGTTGTGAAGTAAAGTTATGCCACAATCAATGTGCCTAATTTGGGCACTTTTATGACAACGAGTGCTTGTGTTGGAACTGGTCCTGAGTGGTTCTGGTTGGTCCATTTACCCTGAATTTTTGTCTCATATGAGGGGAGATGTATATTGACAATTTGGTATAAAATTAGTCTTCCAGGGATGTTCTGGGGGGATGTTAGGCAAGAATAAGTGCCCAAATTGGGGTAAATTGCGTTAAAAATAGTGGTTGCATTGGAACTGGTCTTGGGTGGTTCTGGTTGGTCCATTTTCCCTGAATTTTTGTCTCATATGAGGGTAGATGTATATTGACCATTCTGTATAAAATAATCTTCCAGGGTAGTTGTGAAGTAAAGTTATGCCACAAACAATGTGCCTAATTTGGACACTTTTATGACAACGAGTGCTTGTGTTGGAACTGGTCCTGAGCGGTTCTGGTTGGTCCATTTAGCCTGAATTTTTGTCTCATATGAGGGTAGTTGTATATTGACCATTCTGTATAAAATAATCTTCCAGGGAGGTTCTGGGGGGATGTTAAGCCATAAATAGTGTCCAAATTGGGGTAAATTGCGTTAAAAATAGTGGTTGTCTTGGAACTGGTCTTGGGTGGTTCTGGTTGGTCCATTTTCCCTGAATTTTTGTCTCATATGAGGGTAGATGTATATTGACCATTCTGTATAAAATAATCTTCCAGGGTGGTTGTGAAGTAAAGTTATGCCACAAACAATGTGCCTAATTTGGGCACTTTTATGACAACGAGTGCTTGATTTGGAACTGGTCCTGAGCGGTTCTGGTTGGTCCATTTACCCTGAATTTTTGTCTCATATGAGGGAAGATGTATATTGACCATTTTCTATAAAATAATCTTCCAGGGATGTTCTGGGTGGATGTTAGGCAAGAATAAGTGCCCAAATTGGGGTAAATTTCGTTAAAAATAGTGGTTGCATTGGAACTGGTCTTGGGTGGTTCTGGTTGGTCCATTTAACCTGAATTTTTGTCTCATATGAGGGGAGATGTATATTGACCATTCTGTATAAAATAATCTTCCAGGGTGGTTGTGAAGTAAAGTTATGCCACAATCAATGTGCCTAATTTGGGCACTTTTATGACAACGAGTGCTTGTGTTGGAACTGGTCCTGAGTGGTTCTGGTTGGTCTATTTACCCAGGAATTGTGTCTCATTTGTGGGTAGATTTATAATTGACAATTTGGTATAAAATTAGTCTTCCAGGGATGTTCTGGGGGGATGTTAAGCCATAAATAGTGTCCAAATTGGGGTAAATTGCGTTAAAAATAGTGGTTGCATTGGAACTGGTCTTGGGTGGTTCTGGTTGGTCCATTTAACCTGAATTTTTGTCTCATATGAGGGTAGATGTATATTGACCATTCTGTATAAAATAATCTTCCAGGGTGGTTGTGAAGTAAAGTTATGCCACAATCAATGTGCCTATAATGGGCACTTTTATGACAACGAGTGCTTGTATTGGAACTGGTCCTGAGTGGTTCTGGTTGGTCTATTTACCCAGGAATTGTGTCTCATTTGTGGGTAGATGTATAATTCACAATTTTGTGTAAAATTAGTCTTTCCAGGGCCGTCCTGGGGTGATGTTTAGCCAGAAATAGTGTCCCAATTACGGGCACTTGTATTAGAGCAGTGCAGGTCGGTTCGGGGGTCAATTTCACCCCGGAAAAGCTTCCCAAAAAACGGTCACTTGTATAACAAACGAGGATATAACTGATAAGTTACACTTTACCCTTTAATTTGAGCTCAACTACCCGTGAAATGACTCTCTTGTGCTGGAACGGTATTTTGACGTAAGACCTCCGTTTGTCCGCGAGACGGCAGAAATGAGTCCGGCCAACCGGGACTATTGTTTCAAAGTAATCAAGCGGGTACTAGGAGTTTCCCTCTCCGAGAAAAGCCACTCTCCATCGGGCAAGTTTCGAGTCGTAATACCAAAGTTTTACAAAAGTGTGTAAAAACTGTCACAATGCCCAGATAAGTGTTCCAAAAGCCGGGGAAAGATATTTAGAGTCATCGGGGGGTACAGTTGGGAAAAAAGTTGAACGTGGCTAAAAACGGTCTTCGTGCCCAGAATGGTGTTCCAAATGCTGGGTAATTGCATGGGGTGTCATCTGTGAAAAAGTTGGAAAAATGTTAAAAATGGTCGAAAATGGTTAAAATGTGCACAAAACTGTTCAAAATGATGTTTAAATTTACCAGGAGTCATTTGTTAAAAAGTTGAAAAAATGTCAAAAATTGTCGAAAATGCTTAAAATGTGCACAAAACTGTTCAAAATGATTTTTAAAACTATCAGGAGTCATTTGATAAAAAGTTGGGAAAATGTCAAAAATGGTCGAAAATGGTTAAATTGTGCATAAAAGTGTTAGAAATGAAGTTTAAAACTACCAGGAGTCATTTTTTAAAAAGTTGGAAAAATGTCAAAAATGGTCGAAAATTGTTAAAATGTGCATAAAACTGTTAGAAATGAAGTTTAAAAGTACCACGAGTCATTTTTTAAAAAGTTGGAAAAATGTCAAAAATGGTCGAAAATGTTTAAAATGCCCCCAAAACAGGTCCAAATCATGGGGGAAATTTCCAGGAATCATCGGTGGAAAAACCTGGAAGTCTGTCCAAAGGGGTTGAAAATGGTTAAAATGCCCAGAGAAAGTGTCCAAATCTCGGATAAAAATTCCAGCAATCATCGGTGGAAAAACCTGGAAGTCTGTCCAAAGGGGTTGAAAATGGTTAAAATGCCCAGAGAAAGTGTCCAAATCTCGGATAAAAATTCCAGCAATCATCGGTGGAAAAACCTGGAAGTCTGTCCAAAGGGGTTGAAAATGGTTAAAATGCCCAGAGAAAGTGTCCAAATCTCGGATAAAAATTCCAGCAATCATCGGTGGAAAAACCTGGAAGTCTGTCCAAAGGGGTTGAAAATGGTTAAAATGCCCAGAGAAAGTGTCCAAATCTCGGATAAAAATTCCAGCAATCATCGGTAGAAAAACCTGGAAGTCTGTCCAAAGGGGTTGAAAATGGTTAAAATGCCCAGAGAAAGTGTCCAAATCTCGGATAAAAATTCCAGCAATCATCGGTGGAAAAACCTGGAAGTCTGTCCAAAGGGGTTGAAAATGGTTAAAATGCCCAGAGAAAGTGTCCAAATCTCGGATAAAAATTCCAGCAATCATCGGTGGAAAAAGCTGGAAGTCTGTCCAAAGGGGTTGAAAATGGTTAAAATGCCCAGAGAAAGTGTCCAAATCTCGGATAAAAATTCCAGCAATCATCGGTGGAAAAAGCTGGAAGTCAGTCCAAAGGGGTTGAACATGGTTAAAATGCCCAGAGATAGTGTCCAAATCTCGGATTAAATTTTTCAAAATGATCGGTTGGGTCTACCCTATGTTCGAAACTGGGTCTACCCCATGCTCGAAACTGGGTCTACCCCATAATATAACTTGGGTCTACCAGGAGAGCGAATTTGGGTCTACCAATGTTAGGGGGATATAACTCACCTACTCGTGCAAAATCCGGTGGTCTGCAGAAACCCTTCGGCAAGTATATAGGGAGAGGAAATGTTTGAAAGTGAGCTCCAGGCTGCGAACCGACCCTGACCTCTCCCGGGGTCCAGGTGGATCACCTAATGTTCGGACAACGTTGGCAAAGTGTTGGGATGTCCGTGGGTGGTTCTCCTGATTTTTTACGAATTTTTTTCTAAGTCCTGCGGGACTTAGAAAAATTTTCGGAAAATTTAAGCGGATTTTTTCTAAGTGTGAAGGGGCTTAGAAAAATCCATATCCGCTCATGTGTCACTATTCTCGGACATGCACTGTGAAAAAGACCGTTGATGTGTGTGGTGCTCACACTTTGAAAAATTTCTGGAGCTCGAAATTTCAGCGGGGCGTCAGCCAACCCGTATCCGCCCATGGAGCACTATTCTCGGATAGGCTCGAGGGAAAACCCCGCCGATTTTTGTGGTGCTCAAAAATCAAAAATTTCATGGAGCTCAGAAATTCAGCGGGGGGTCAGCCAGCCCAATCCGCTCATGTGTCACTATCCTCGGACAAGCACTGTGAAAAACACCGTTGAAGTGTGTGGAGCTCGGACTTAGAAAAATTTCTGGAGGTCAGAAATTCAGCGGGGCATCAGCCAGCTCAATCCGCTCATGTGTCACTATCCTCGGACATGCACTGTGAAAAACACCGTTAATGTGTGTGGAGCTCGGACTTAGAAAAATTTCTGGAGGTCAGAAATTCAGCGGGGCATCAGCCAGCTCAATCCGCTCATGTGTCACTATCCTCGGACAAGCACTGTGAAAAACACCGTTGATGTGTGTGGAGCTCGGACTTAGAAAAATTTCTGGAGGTCAGAAATTCAGCGGGGCATCAGCCAGCTCAATCCGCTCATGTGTCACTATCCTCGGACAAGCACTGTGAAAAACACCGTTGAAGTGTGTGGAGCTCGGACTTGGAAAAATTTCTGGAGCTCAGAAATTCAGCGGGGCATCAGCCAACCCAATCCGCTCATGTGTCACTATCTTCGGATATGCACTGTGAAAAACACCGTTGATGTTTGTGGAGCTCGGACTTAGAAAAATTTCTGGAGGTCAGAAATTCAGCGGGGCATCAGCCAGCTATATCCGCTCATGTGTCACTATCCTCGGACAAGCACTGTGAAAAACACCGTTGAAGTGTGTGGAGCTCGGACTTAGAAAAATTTCTGGAGGTCAGAAATTCAGCGGGGCATCAGCCAACCCAATCCGCTCATGTGTCACTATCCTCGGACAAGCACTGTGAAAAACACCGTTGATGTGTGTGGAGCTCGGACTTAGAAAAATTTCTGGAGCTCAGAAATTCAGCGGGGCATCAGCCAGCTCAATCCGCTCATGTGTCACTATCCTCGGACAAGCACTGTGAAAAACACCGTTGATGTGTGTGGAGCTCGGACTTAGAAAAATTTCTGGAGCTCAGAAATTCAGCGGGGCATCAGCCAGCTCAATCCGCTCATGTGTCACTATCCTCGGACAAGCACTGTGAAAAACACCGTTGATGTGTGTGGAGCTCGGACTTAGAAAAATTTCTGGAGGTCAGAAATTCAGCGGGGCATCCGCCAGCCCAATCCGCTCATGTGTCACTATCCTCGGACATGCACTGTGAAAAAGACCGTTGAAGTGTGTGGTGCTCACACTTAGAAAAATTTCTGGAGCTCAGAAATTCAGCGGGGGGTCAGCCAGCCCAATCCGCTCATGTGTCACTATCCTCGGACATGCACTGTGAAAAAGACCGTTGAAGTGTGTGGTGCTCACACTTAGAAAAATTTCTGGAGCTCAGAAATTCAGCGGGGCATCAGCCAACCCAATCCGCTCATGTGTCACTATCCTCGGACATGCACTGTGAAAAACACCGTTGACGTGTGTGGAGCTCGGACTTAGAAAAATTTCTGGAGCTCAGAAATTCAGCGGGGCATCAGCCAGCTCAATCCGCTCATGTGTCACTATCCTCGGACATGCACTGTGAAAAACACCGTTGACGTGTGTGGAGCTCGGACTTAGAAAAATTTCTGGAGCTCAGAAATTCAGCGGGGCATCAGCCTGCTCAATCCGCTCATGTGTCACTATCCTCGGACATGCACTGTGAAAAACACCGTTGATGTGTGTGGAGCTCGGACTTAGAAAAATTTCTGGAGGTCAGAAATTCAGCGGGGCATCAGCCAACCCAATCCGCTCATGTGTCACTATCCTCGGACATGCACTGTGAAAAACACCGTTGAAGTGTGTGGAGCTCGGACTTAGAAAAATTTCTGGAGGTCAGAAATTCAGCGGGGCATCAGCCAGCTCAATCCGCTCATGTGTCACTATCCTCGGACAGGCACTGTGAAAAACACCGTTGAAGTGTGTGGAGCTCGGACTTAGAAAAATTTCTGGAGGTCAGAAATTCAGCGGGGCATCAGCCAGCTCAATCCGCTCATGTGTCACTATCCTCGGACATGCACTGTGAAAAACACCGTTGAAGTGTGTGGAGCTCGGACTTAGAAAAATTTCTGGAGCTCAGAAATTCAGCGGGAGGTCGTCCAACCCAGTCCGCTCACGGTGCACTATTCTCGGATTGACTCGGGGCGAACCCCCGCCGATTTTAAAAGTGCTGAAACTCGAAAAATATACGGAGCTCGACGATGAAACCTGGTATCTGTCGATAATATCCGCCCACGAAGCACTATTCCCGGGGAGAAATCCCTCCGATGCCCGTGAAGACCGGTGGGATATGATTTGCCTACTTGTGCAAAATCCGGTGGTCTGCAAAAAGCCTTCGGCAAGTATATAGGGAGAGGAAATTTTTGAATGTGAGCTCCGGGCTGCGAACCGACCCTGACCTCTCCCGGGGTCCAGGTAGATCACCCTATGTTCGGACAACGTTGGCAAGGTGTTGGGGTGTCCGAGGGTGGTCCTCCTGATTTTTAACGATTTTTTTTCTAAGTCCTGCGGGACTTAGAAAAATTTTCGGAAAATTTAAGCGGATTTTTTCTAAGTGTGAAGGGGCTTAGAAAAATCCATATCCGCTCGTGTGTCACTATCCTCGGATAAGCTCGTGATAAGACCCGGCAGATGTGTGGTGCTCACACTTGGAAAAATTTCTGGAGCTCGAAATTTCAGCGGGGCAAAACAAACCCATATCCGCCCTTGTGAGCCTATCGTCGGATAGGCTCGAGGGAAACACCGTTGATGTGTGTGGTGCTCACACTTTGAAAAATTTCTGGAGCTCGGGAACTCAGCGGGGGCTTCAGCAACCCATATCCGCTCATGTGTCACTATCCTCGGACATGCACTGTGAAAAACACCGTTGATGTGTGTGGAGCTCGGACTTAGAAAAATTTCTGGAGCTCAGAAATTCAGCGGGGCATCAGCCAGCTCAATCCGCTCATGTGTCACTATCCTCGGACATGCACTGTGAAAAAGACCGTTGAAGTGTGTGGTGCTCACACTTAGAAAAATTTCTGGAGCTCAGAAATTCAGCGGGGCATCAGCCAGCTCAATCCGCTCATGTGTCACTATCCTCGGACATGCACTGTGAAAAACACCGTTGATGTGTGTGGAGCTCGGACTTAGAAAAATTTCTGGAGCTCAGAAATTCAGCGGGGCATCAGCCAGCTCAATCCGCTCATGTGTCACTATCCTCGGACATGCACTGTGAAAAAGCCCGTTGAAGTGTGTGGTGCTCACACTTAGAAAAATTTCTGGAGCTCAGAAATTCAGCGGGGCATCAGCCAGCTCAATCCGCTCATGTGTCACTATCCTCGGACAAGCACTGTGAAAAACACCGTTGATGTGTATGGAGCTCGGACTTAGAAAAATTTCTGGAGCTCAGAAATTCAGCGGGGCATCAGCCAGCTCAATCCGCTCATGTGTCACTATCCTCGGACAAGCACTGTGAAAAACACCGTTGATGTGTGTGGAGCTCGGACTTAGAAAAATTTCTGGAGGTCAGAAATTCAGCGGGGCATCAGCCAGCTCAATCCGCTCATGTGTCACTATCCTCGGACATGCACTGTGAAAAACACCGTTGATGTGTGTGGAGCTCGGACTTAGAAAAATTTCTGGAGCTCAGAAATTCAGCGGGGCATCAGCCAACCCAATCCGCTCATGTGTCACTATCCTCGGACATGCACTGTGAAAAACACCGTTAATGTGTGTGGAGCTCGGACTTAGAAAAATTTCTGGAGCTCAGAAATTCAGCGGGGCATCAGCCAACCCAATCCGCTCATGTGTCACTATCCTCGGACATGCACTGTGAAAAACACCGTTGATGTGTGTGGAGCTCGGACTTAGAAAAATTTCTGGAGCTCAGAAATTCAGCGGGGCATCAGCCAACCCAATCCGCTCATGTGTCACTATCCTCGGACATGCACTGTGAAAAACACCGTTGATGTGTGTGGAGCTCGGACTTAGAAAAATTTCTGGAGGTCAGAAATTCAGCGGGGCATCAGCCAACCCAATCCGCTCATGTGTCACTATCCTCGGACATGCACTGTGAAAAACACCGTTGAAGTGTGTGGAGCTCGGACTTAGAAAAATTTCTGGAGGTCAGAAATTCAGCGGGGCATCAGCCAGCTCAATCCGCTCATGTGTCACTATCCTCGGACAGGCACTGTGAAAAACACCGTTGAAGTGTGTGGAGCTCGGACTTAGAAAAATTTCTGGAGGTCAGAAATTCAGCGGGGCATCAGCCAGCTCAATCCGCTCATGTGTCACTATCCTCGGACAAGCACTGTGAAAAACACCGTTGATGTGTGTGGAGCTCGGACTTAGAAAAATTTCTGGAGCTCAGAAATTCAGCGGGGCATCAGCCAACCCAATCCGCTCATGTGTCACTATCCTCGGACATGCACTGTGAAAAACACCGTTGAAGTGTGTGGAGCTCGGACTTAGAAAAATTTCTGGAGCTCAGAAATTCAGCGGGGCATCAGCCAGCTCAATCCGCTCATGTGTCACTATCTTCGGATATGCACTGTGAAAAACACCGTTGATGTGTGTGGAGCTCGGACTTAGAAAAATTTCTGGAGCTCAGAAATTCAGCGGGGCATCAGCCAACCCAATCCGCTCATGTGTCACTATCCTCGGACATGCACTGTGAAAAACACCGTTGAAGTGTGTGGGGCTCGGACTTAGAAAAATTTCTGGAGCTCAGAAATTCAGCGGGGCATCAGCCAGCTCAATCCGCTCATGTGTCACTATCCTCGGACATGCACTGTGAAAAACACCGTTGATGTGTGTGGAGCTCGGACTTAGAAAAATTTCTGGAGCTCAGAAATTCAGCGGGGCATCAGCCAGCTCAATCCGCTCATGTGTCACTATCCTCGGACAAGCACTGTGAAAAACACCGTTGAAGTGTGTGGAGCTCGGACTTAGAAAAATTTCTGGAGGTCAGAAATTCAGCGGGGCATCAGCCAGCTCAATCCGCTCATGTGTCACTATCCTCGGACAAGCACTGTGAAAAACACCGTTGATGTGTGTGGAGCTCGGACTTAGAAAAATTTCTGGAGCTCAGAAATTCAGCGGGGCATCAGCCAGCTCAATCCGCTCATGTGTCACTATCTTCGGATATGCACTGTGAAAAACACCGTTGATGTGTGTGGAGCTCGGACTTAGAAAAATTTCTGGAGCTCAGAAATTCAGCGGGGCATCAGCCAACCCAATCCGCTCATGTGTCACTATCCTCGGACATGCACTGTGAAAAACACCGTTGAAGTGTGTGGGGCTCGGACTTAGAAAAATTTCTGGAGCTCAGAAATTCAGCGGGGCATCAGCCAACCCAATCCGCTCATGTGTCACTATCCTCGGACATGCACTGTGAAAAACACCGTTGATGTGTGTGGAGCTCGGACTTAGAAAAATTTCTGGAGCTCAGAAATTCAGCGGGGCATCAGCCAGCTCAATCCGCTCATGTGTCACTATCCTCGGACAGGCACTGTGAAAAACACCGTTGAAGTGTGTGGAGCTCGGACTTAGAAAAATTTCTGGAGGTCAGAAATTCAGCGGGGCATCAGCCAGCTCAATCCGCTCATGTGTCACTATCCTCGGACATGCACTGTGAAAAACACCGTTGAAGTGTGTGGAGCTCGGACTTAGAAAAATTTCTGGAGCTCAGAAATTCAGCGGGAGGTCGTCCAACCCAGTCCGCTCACGGTGCACTATTCTCGGATTGACTCGGGGCGAACCCCCGCCGATTTTAAAAGTGCTGAAACTCGAAAAATATACGGAGCTCGACGATGAAACCTGGTATCTGTCGATAATATCCGCCCACGAAGCACTATTCCCGGGGAGAAATCCCTCCGATGCCCGTGAAGACCGGTGGGATATGATTTGCCTACTTGTGCAAAATCCGGTGGTCTGCAAAAAGCCTTCGGCAAGTATATAGGGAGAGGAAATTTTTGAATGTGAGCTCCGGGCTGCGAACCGACCCTGACCTCTCCCGGGGTCCAGGTAGATCACCCTATGTTCGGACAACGTTGGCAAGGTGTTGGGGTGTCCGAGGGTGGTCCTCCTGATTTTTAACGATTTTTTTTCTAAGTCCTGCGGGACTTAGAAAAATTTTCGGAAAATTTAAGCGGATTTTTTCTAAGTGTGAAGGGGCTTAGAAAAATCCATATCCGCTCGTGTGTCACTATCCTCGGATAAGCTCGTGATAAGACCCGGCAGATGTGTGTGGTGCTCACACTTGGAAAAATTTCTGGAGCTCGAAATTTCAGCGGGGCAAAACAAACCCATATCCGCCCTTGTGAGCCTATCGTCGGATAGGCTCGAGGGAAACACCGTTGATGTGTGTGGTGCTCACACTTTGAAAAATTTCTGGAGCTCGGGAACTCAGCGGGGGCTTCAGCAACCCATATCCGCTCATGTGTCACTATCCTCGGACATGCACTGTGAAAAACACCGTTGATGTGTGTGGAGCTCGGACTTAGAAAAATTTCTGGAGCTCAGAAATTCAGCGGGGCATCAGCCAGCTCAATCCGCTCATGTGTCACTATCCTCGGACATGCACTGTGAAAAAGACCGTTGAAGTGTGTGGTGCTCACACTTAGAAAAATTTCTGGAGCTCAGAAATTCAGCGGGGCATCAGCCAGCTCAATCCGCTCATGTGTCACTATCCTCGGACATGCACTGTGAAAAACACCGTTGATGTGTGTGGAGCTCGGACTTAGAAAAATTTCTGGAGCTCAGAAATTCAGCGGGGCATCAGCCAGCTCAATCCGCTCATGTGTCACTATCCTCGGACATGCACTGTGAAAAAGCCCGTTGAAGTGTGTGGTGCTCACACTTAGAAAAATTTCTGGAGCTCAGAAATTCAGCGGGGCATCAGCCAGCTCAATCCGCTCATGTGTCACTATCCTCGGACAAGCACTGTGAAAAACACCGTTGATGTGTATGGAGCTCGGACTTAGAAAAATTTCTGGAGCTCAGAAATTCAGCGGGGCATCAGCCAGCTCAATCCGCTCATGTGTCACTATCCTCGGACAAGCACTGTGAAAAACACCGTTGATGTGTGTGGAGCTCGGACTTAGAAAAATTTCTGGAGGTCAGAAATTCAGCGGGGCATCAGCCAGCTCAATCCGCTCATGTGTCACTATCCTCGGACATGCACTGTGAAAAACACCGTTGATGTGTGTGGAGCTCGGACTTAGAAAAATTTCTGGAGGTCAGAAATTCAGCGGGGCATCAGCCAGCTCAATCCGCTCATGTGTCACTATCCTCGGACATGCACTGTGAAAAACACCGTTGATGTGTGTGGAGCTCGGACTTAGAAAAATTTCTGGAGCTCAGAAATTCAGCGGGGCATCAGCCAACCCAATCCGCTCATGTGTCACTATCCTCGGACATGCACTGTGAAAAACACCGTTAATGTGTGTGGAGCTCGGACTTAGAAAAATTTCTGGAGCTCAGAAATTCAGCGGGGCATCAGCCAACCCAATCCGCTCATGTGTCACTATCCTCGGACATGCACTGTGAAAAACACCGTTGATGTGTGTGGAGCTCGGACTTAGAAAAATTTCTGGAGCTCAGAAATTCAGCGGGGCATCAGCCAGCTCAATCCGCTCATGTGTCACTATCCTCGGACATGCACTGTGAAAAAGACCGTTGAAGTGTGTGGTGCTCACACTTAGAAAAATTTCTGGAGCTCAGAAATTCAGCGGGGCATCAGCCAGCTCAATCCGCTCATGTGTCACTATCCTCGGACATGCACTGTGAAAAACACCGTTGAAGTGTGTGGTGCTCACACTTAGAAAAATTTCTGGAGGTCAGAAATTCAGCGGGGCATCAGCCAGCTCAATCCGCTCATGTGTCACTATCTTCGGATATGCACTGTGAAAAAGACCGTTGAAGTGTGTGGTGCTCACACTTAGAAAAAATTCTGGAGGTCAGAAATTCAGCGGGGCATCAGCCAGCTCAATCCGCTCATGTGTCACTATCCTCGGACATGCACTGTGAAAAAGCCCGTTGAAGTGTGTGGTGCTCACACTTAGAAAAAAATCTGGAGCTCAGGCTTTCAGCGAGACATTACAAACCCATATCCGCCCTTGTGAGCCTATCGTCGGATAAGGCTCGAGGGAAACACCGTTGATGTGTGTGGTGCTCACACTTAGAAAAAATTCTGGAGCTCAGGATTTCAGCGGGGCATCAGCCAACCCAATCCGCTCACGGTGCACTATTCTCGGATCGACTCGGGGCGAACCCCCGCCGAATTTCAAAGTGCCGAAACTCGAAAAATATATGGAGCTCGACGATGAAACCTGATATCTGTCGATAATATCCGCCCAAGAAGCACTATTCCCGGGGAGAAAGTCCTCAGATGCCCGTGAAGACCGGTGGGATATAATTTGCCTACTCGTGCAAAATCCGGTGGCCTGCAAAAAGCCTTCGGCAAGTATATAGGGAGAGGAAATTTTTGAAGGTGAGCTCCGGGCTGCGAACCGACCCTAACCTCTCCCGGGGTCCAGGTAGATCACCCTATGTTCGGACAACGTTGGCAAGGTGTTGGGGTGTCCGAGGGTGGTCCTCCTGATTTTTAACGATTTTTTTTCTAAGTCCTACGGGACTTAGAAAAATTTTCGGAAAATTTAAGCGGATTTTTTCTAAGTGTGAAGGGGCTTAGAAAAATCCATATCCGCTCGTGTGTCACTATCCTCGGATAAGCTCGTGATAAGACCCCGCAGATGTGTGTGGTGCTCACACTTGGAAAAATTTCTGGAGCTCGAAATTTCAGCGGGGCATAACAAACCCATATCCGCCCTTGTGAGCCTATCGTCGGATAGGCTCGAGGGAAACACCGTTGATGTGTGTGGTGCTCACACTTGCGAGGCTTTGGCAACCCATATCCGCTCATGTGAGCCTATCTTCGGATAGGCTCGGGGGAAAAGACCGTTGATGTGTGTGGTGCTCACACTT
>NW_027520244.1:0-15350 GCF_051989625.1 Stigmatopora argus
TTAATGATTAAATACAAATACTGGATGATATCGCGATGGAGGCAAAAAAACGTCTATAGACGTCCATTCGCCAAACGGCTCAAAATGCTCTCAAATTCGGTCAAATCCAGCTGAAAACAGCGTTTAATGATTAAATACAAATACTAGTATTTGTATTTAATCATTAAACTAACAAATACTAGTACGACCTGTCCGTCTGTCAAACGTCCGTCGGCGAAACGTCTTTAGGCGAATCATCCGGTCACGACATCATCATTGCTCGCTATCGGCACACCAGTATCACACCTGCCACAAGCAGGTGCATGTCAATGTTCCCTCTAATTTTTCATGTAAAACATGCTGTAAAACAAGAAAAACATGAGTGGACAGAGCTACTGCCACTGGCTGCCACTTAAACGGCGCCATCATGGGGAAAGGGGTAAAAAATTAAAATTTAAAAAATAAATAAAAAAAAAATTAAAAAAAAAAAAAAAAATTAAAAAAAAAAAATCGATCTTTCATATTAAGACGGGGGCCGCAAATTATCGTCCCGAGGGCCGCAGTTGGCCCGCGGGCCGCAAGTTTGAGACCCCTGCTGTAGACTGAACGTGATATTCTCACCATGAGGCTTTTAACTGGGGGAGGTGGGGTACTTCTTGCACACTGTGTTCCAGCTACTATTTTGAGTGTAAAAACATGTTTTCTATGTATGGGTACTGTTATATAAACTGAGTTGATACACTAATAAGGATAACTAGCAGATGCTATGACATGTCAATGGTGATCACACTACAACAGGGTATCTCCACTCGATTAACCAGATAAGTGATAAAATCCTCTGGATTAATCAAACAAGGAATAATTCCATGACAACAATGAAAGGTAAGTTATAAGTCATAGCAGGGGTCCCCAAACTTTTTCTTGTGAGGGCCACATAACTTTTCCCTTCTCTGATGGGGGGCCGGTGTCAGTTTGTAACAGAAAAAGCCATGGAACATTAACGTTCTGTTGTGCCATGCACAATCTTCTCCCTTTGCTCTGAAGTTTATGCACGACACCACAACCGTCATTACAGAATCCCACGTCAACATTTTGCAGCACAGTGCTTGGTGGTGAATTTGGCAGTGGACTCGTAGCGGGGCGGTGAGACCCCTTTTTTCCAACTCCCGGTTCATGCGTCCCATTATTAGACCGCGAGTTTCGGCCACCATGCTAGGAGCCCCGTCAGTCGTGATGCTAGCTAGCTTTGACCAGTCCAGGTCCAACTTCTCCATGGTTTGGCACACTTTGTCAAAAATATCCTCTCCCGTTGTAGTCCCTTTGAGACTTTGGAGGGCTGCCAGATCCTCGCAAATCTCAAAGTTTGCGCTAACTCCACGAATAAAAATGAGCAGTTGCGCTGTGTCTTGCACGTCCGTGCTTTCATCCAGTGCTAATGAAAAAAAGTCAAATTATTTCGTCTTCTGCTGCAGCTGGGCATATACATTACTCCCGATTTCTTCAACGCGTCTGGTCATTGTACTCACCGACAGACTTACGGCATTAAATGCATCTTTCTTCTCGGGACACACCTCCTCCGCGACAGTATCCATACATTTCTTAACAAACTCTCCGTCAGTGAAAGGCTTACCGCTGCTTGCTATCAATTAGCAACCCAAAAGCTGGCCCGAACGGATGCCTGGTTCTGCTGAGATAGTAGTCCACTTTTTCGCTTTGAGAGTTTGTCTGCTCGTATTTGGCCTTGCAATCTATCGTACTTGTCTTTGTGACGGGATTCATAGTGTCGGCAAAGATTGTATTCTTTGAATACCGCAACCGTCTCTTGACAAATGAGACAAACAGCCTTTTCTTTGCATTGGACAAAAAAATAATCGTTTGTCCACTCCAGGTTAAATATCCTGCATTCTGAATCAATTTTTCTCTCACCTAACTTTTTCGCCATTTTTCCGTTCTCAAACAGGTTGCAGTTTTAATATGCTTGAATAGTCCGCGATGGTCCCAGGGCTCCGCCCTCACCTGCGATCGTCCAGATGTCTCGGTAACACTGCTCGTGCATGCAACGGTGGACGTGCCCGCATGCATCAAAGGGAAACACTCTCCCCGCGCGTGTCACCAAAGAAGCAATGTGAAGCCCCGCTTCACTGGGATGATTTGTGGGCTCAGCAGGGGTGCAATGAACCAAACACAAGATTAAAATGTCCCAGTCTTCAAGGCCAAATAGGAAAAAAAATCCGATAGCGTCTCTGGTATTGTTCAAAGGGCCGGTCCAAATGTGTCGGCGGGCCGCATCCCAAAAAAAAAAAAAAAAAAAAAAAAAAAAAAATTCAAAAAAAAAAAAAAAAAAAAAAAAAAATCCGATAGCGTCTCTGGTATTGTTCAGAGGGCCGGTCCAAATGTGCCGGCGGGCCGTATCCGGCCCGCGGGCCGTAGTTTGGTGACCCCTGAGTTATAGTTTCCTGTAGGGATATTAATTTTTTTCTCATGTAAAATGTTTGCTTTGGCTCAATAGAGATTGGGGGAAAAACTGCTGGACAATTCATTGATTGCGGTAAAGCCCTACTGAGGAAAAAGCTATTTGAAATGATGAATTACTTGTTGATGATTGCATGGTCAAGTTCAAATGTTTTACCGGAAGAGAAAAATGAGAAGACTAATAGATTGCAAAATTACATACTGTGCACATACCGACATGAGTCAATGAATTCTAGCAAAAAAGGTAATACAAAACTAAAAGGACTGACAAAAAGCTATATTTGAGTGAAACCTCAATTAAAATAAAGTGGTATTAAAGACAGAAAAACAACAACAGATTGTGCAGTCAATTTGAGGATTTGTTTTTCATCACATTAAATATGTTTGAAGATGCTAGATACGTGCACTTTTTTTTTAATCCCCACATTCATGTCCTCCATTATTTAAGGAAAGATTACACTAAAAGACACCTAGAGGGTATGACATAACTTTACATATCGTCTCAAAAGTAAGCAATATGTCACTAAAAAGCATACGCGGTTATGTTCACGTTTGTGAATGACTCAACATTGTTGTGACCCATCAAAGCAAAGTGTCAAGTGAAAGTACCCCGGGGGAGAATTACTCTCCATCTTTAGACATGCCTCATTTCCAATATTGCATGCATCCATTGCTCTACTTCTTACTTGTACTCCAGACCCCTGTGCCATCCAGGAAAAAAGTACAGTGTACAAGTGGGAGTCAAAATGCATCAGATTTTCCACTATGTTACCTTAGAAAATATTTAACTAAAAAGGGTTTTAAAATTACTTTTTAAAATGCCCTTTCATAAATTACCCCTTTGCGCCAAAAAATTAAAAGAGATAATTTTAAAATAATTCTTTTGTGTTGTGAAAGTTAATCTAAAACGTGATTAGCGGATCAGCCCCATAGTTCTCAGATCGAGGGTTCGATTCCAGGTCTGGGACTTTCTGTGGGGAGTTTGCATGTTCTTCCCTGGCTCACATGGGTTTTCTCTGGGAACATGCATGGCTGGTTGAACATTCTAAATTGCTTCTAGGTATGAATGTGAGCATGAATGATTGTCTGTTTCCTTCTGCCCTGTGATTGGCTGGCCACCAATTCAGGGTGTCTGCTACCTGTTGCCCATAGTTAGCTGAGAAAAGCTCCAGCAACCCCCAGCGACTCTTGTGAGGATAAGCGATACAGAAAAGGAGTAATAATAATAAATAAATAATTTAAAAAGAAAAAATACATATAATCGTCCACACAGTTCTGGGTCTTGGGTTCGATCCCAGGTGGGTCCTCACTGTGTGGAGTTTGCATGTTCTCCCTGGGCCTGTGTGGGTTTTCTCCGGGTACTCCGGTTTCCTCCCACATCCCAAAAACATAGATGATAGACTGGTTGAACACTCTAAATGAGCATGAATGGTTGTCTGTCTCCTTGTGCCCTGTGATTGGCTGACCACAGATTCAGGGTGTCCCTCGCCTGGTCCCCATAATTAGCTGGGATAGGTTCCAGCACCCCCTGCGATCCTTGTGAGGATAAGCGGTTCGGAAAATGAGTGAATGAATATAGATAATTTTGTGTATGGTGCAAATTAGTAACCACAGGCATATAGGGGGGAAAAGACTGATGATGAACTGATTAAGAACGGCAAATATTCATCATCCCTATAAGATTGTTTAAAAATAAAAGACAAGAATAGCAAATTCCTCTGTGTATAGATTATATTAAAAGACAAAACCTAGGATTTTCCAAATACCTGTGTGTGATGTGCTCTATCAGGATCCTGTCAACATGGCTCAGCTAATTAGGACTGTAGCCAAATGGCTGGGTGAGCTTTTCGTTCACACTCCACTGACTGTCTGCAGTAAACAAGGCAGGCAACAAAAAATAAAAGTACATGCACTCAATTAAAAATACTGTGTTTGTAGCTGTGTTTTATACTAGAGCAACTAGACTCAACATTTTAACTTTTAACTTAGCTAATTTATGGCAGATATGTATATGTTCTAGTGCAAGGGTGTCAGACTTGGGTTGGTTCACGGGCCGCTTTAACGTCAACTTGATTTCACGTGGGCCGGACCATTTTAGATATAATATTTAGATATTTTTTTTTTATAAATGGATTAAAAGAACTGGATTAAAATCCCTGAATATTCAGTTTTTTACAGATCTAAAACAATGTTTATTTTAGCTTTTTTTAAATATATTTTTAGATTTTACAAAATGATTTTTGAACTAAAAACAGAAAAAATGATTAAAAAATTACAATTATTGATTTAAAAAGTTGGACAATCAGGAATTTTAATATACATCTATACTCTTCATTTTAATTTGATCCTAAAACAGAAAGTCGGCACTCATGATTTACTTTCCCGGGCCACACAAAATGATGCGGCGGGCCAGATTTGGCCCCCTGGCCGCCACTTTGACACGTGTTCTAGTGTATGTAGATCTTACCTCATGGAAGTCAGTTAAAAATTAAAGTTTCTGGGACTAGTCATAACATTCTAACACTGCTGTATATCAAGACCTGAGAGGGAGTCTCAAAACATTCTACTGATGTCATAGTACAGCTAGTTGAGTCATTGTATCTACTCTGTAAAAAAATCTTTCTGGTTTGTGACTTTTTTTAATTAGAGCATGAATGTCCCATAGATATGCATCCATCACACTAATTATTAGAGGACCGTGCAAATGTTAGGCATTTTTTTGTAATTCATTGCATTAGGTGGGCCTGCTATTTTATAGATTAATTACATAGTGAAATATTTAAAGCCTTTATATTTAGTGATTCTGATGATTATAGCTTACAGATCCATTAACTGTGTGTCCTCTTCATCGGTCACAAGAGCATTGGAGCATATCCTAATTGACTATAGGCAGGGAACACTGATCTGGTGCAAGCCAATCACAGACCGACAGATAATAAAAACCCAAGTCCAATGTCTCAGACATGGTAGTTTAATACAAGACCAAACAAAAAAGGCACAAATTTCAGGCTTTTGCAAAGTATGGTTACCTCTGTGCAATCAATACTTGGTTGCGCCTCATATTTCAAGAATTACAGCATCTATGGGTCATGGCATAGAGCAGGGGTGTCAGACTCGGGTTGGTTCGCGGGCCGCTTTAACGTCAACTTGATTTCACGTGGGCCGGACCATTTTAGATATAATATTTAGATTTTTTTTATATAAATGGATTAAGAGAACTGGATTAAAAGCCCTGAATATTCAGTTTTTAATAGATCTGAAACAATGTTTATTTCAGCTTTTTTTTAAATATATTTTTAGATTTTACAAAATGATTTTTGAACTAAAAACACAGAAAAAAATTATCAAAAATGTACAATTATTGATTTAAAAGGGGGGAAATCGGGAAATTTAATATACATCTATACTCTTCATTTTAATTTGATCTAAAACAGAAAGTCGGCACTCATGATTTATTTTCCGGGCCACAAAAAATGATGCAGCGGGCCAGATTTGGCCCCCGGGCCGCCACTTTGACACATGTGGCATAGAGGGAATCACTCTGTGGCACTGCAAAGTTTTAATGCAAGCCCTCTGATTGATGTCTTGAAGGCATTGTTAGATCAGTTGTCTCTCTTGACAACAAGAGACATTTTTATGGGCTTTAGATCAGGTCAGTTTGTAGACCAATCAAGTACAGTAACACCATGGATGTCAAACCATCTTTTGGCAGAGTGGAAAAGTACCATGTTCTGCCAGAAAACAAAATTTGCATCACCATTCAGTTCTGGAGTATTTATGTTGTTATTATATAATACATTTCTGTTCTTTTCTTTCTCCACTAATGGTGAAATTAACTTAACGCCCGCCTTCCACAGATCTGTCACCACTTTCTAGTCTGACGTGTTTTTGTAGCAACTGATGAGGTCGGGAACCCTCCAAAATTAAGTTCCTGGATCCAATTGATTTCATTATCTATGGCCAGTCAGGTGAAGCGCGGTCTCATTATGCCTCTGATAATATATCTGAAGCTGGGAAATTCCCAGGTCAACTTGAATACCCTATTACATATCAGTAACTGATAGACTACGATTTGGTCAAAAGGGGAGACAAGAAATACTAAGTGTGTACAAACTAGAGACTGTTGTTGATGAGAGAGAAAAATAAAGACAAACAAATATAATTTACATTGTACATTGTTTGACAAAGCAACTCTGCTTAGTGACTCAGGAGATTTAGGTACAAATTGTACCAGAAAAAGAACAAGCATATATACTCTGATCTGTAGAATTATGCAAAATGGGAAGATGAGTCATCACTCACTATGGTTCCTACAAGTGGATGAGTGCATGTGTAACTTCAAGAGAAAAACGGAACATTGGACTTTGAAGTGGGTTTGTAGTTTTATGGCTTGGTTTACACTTTGGACCAAAGTAAAGGAAGATTCATGGAGTGCTTCTATTGCTTCTTTAGTCATACTCTACCTCATTGAGCGCTCACCGTGGCTTCTTTAGTAAAGGTTCTATGAAATACAACAGTACGTGACTTTAAAATTGGAGCAAACCATATTTTTACACAAATCCTTCAACTAGAACAGAAAAGATTTAATACTGAAACTACTGTATTTTCCAGACCATAAGTTTCAGGTTTTTTTCAATCGTTTAGCTGGGGGGTGCAACTTAAACTCCAGTTCGACTTGTGTGAAATTATTCAGACATTATTATATCATTTCACGTGATTATTTCTTTTAAATGGCGTTCAGAATGACATATCTGTTCTTTGTCTTAGATTTGATCAAATAAGATTCCCCCTAAATACAACTTATATTTTTTTCCCCTTTGATTTTGCATTTGTTGGCTGGTGCGGCTTATACTCGAGTGCGATTCCCAAAAATATGGCATATCCTAATTGGCTGGCTTTGCTCCGCCCACTAGAAGAATTTCCTAACAGAAGTTGATGTCACAATCAGATTGGGAAGCTGATTTTTGCAATTTGCTACCATGCTATCCAAAGCTTTCTATTCTATTGTTGCTGTGCAACAGTTCTGTCCATCTGTCACCATGTGCCAGCTAGCGCAGCATCAGCACCAGGAAGCTAGGCATGGTAATCAGTTATGTATGTTGCTGAAAAAAAGTGGGCGTTTCCTGATGTGTTGTTTTGGATGGATGAAAGAGAGCTAAATTTGTCCTAGAGCAATTTATTGGGGTTGGCTCGGTTGTAGGAAAACTATGCATGCATTCAAATGATACAAGCATTGTACCTCTTAATTTAATTCTTATATCTTCCTCGTTTAGACTTGGTGTTAAGCCACACTTATACAGGTAGAACATGTTGACATAAAGTAGTTTTAGTGTACATATTAACATATGTGCGTTCCTGTTGTGATATCTATGACTAAATTGAATATTTATTTCGCATATGTTATGTTATTATTTTCAAACGTAGCGCTACTGCCACTTTTGGGAACTGTAAATTTTAAAACAGCAAGATTATGATTTACCAAACTGCATTTGTTCAATCACTAGGGTTTTGGGAGAATATCTTGTCATTTGGGGGGGATTCTAACTCAAAAACATCATTTTGGGAATCCGAATTAGTACAGTTGAAGCTGCAGGCAGTGTTTACAAGCTTATATTTAGCCGTGGTACTGTGAGTATTGCAAATTCAACATGACAAACACAAACGTAAGTCATCCGGAGTTGCCATAACAAAGCTATTGATTTTAGGTCATACTTTATATTGTTGTGTTAAAGGCAATTAATAAACTGTAAATTTATGGCCTCTCTAATCTCACTAATGGAGACTTCACTACACAACTGTCAGACGCAGCTGACTAGTTGCGACTCCGGTGACCAAAATATTTCTTGAGCTGTCACTAGGGCGATGCATTGTTGAGACCAACCCACCAGGAAGTTGCTCAGAATAATAGTCATATCCTGAATACACTGAATACCAAACCTATACATAGACGAGGACATTTCGTTATCGTGAAAAGTGACCAGTATTGAGCCATTGCAGAAAATTCTCACCAAACAAATATTCAGACATTTACAGATTCAGCATGAAATCTAGGCCAGTTTAACTGAATCAGAATACAAAATAAAACACAACTCAACAACTACACACACATAAAAAGCCAAGACCAAAACTGTTGTGTCAATGGCAACAGGCATACATTTTTGCGGGCGAAATTAAGTGCAATGTAAACATTTACCACAGCACCCCACACAATCTTTTCACCACAGCACTCAGATTGAAAGACCACTTGTCTAGCTAGAGCCACGTGGTCACATATAGACATTTCTTTCATCTGTTGTGCTATTTCCCCTCATCCTTTTTGATGTTAACTTACAGACGCATGCATTTGCCGTTCTCTTACACGATCAGCATCAAAGGTACACACCCACGCGTGCACAGGCCTGCAGCACAGCACATTTCATGCATGCGCCGAGAGAAACAACATATACAGAATCTCCCTTGAAAATTCATGAAAAAAGACGCACACGTGCAACTATAGCTGTAAATCGCACACATAAGTGTAGAAATAGAAGTAATTCAGCAGTCTGCGACACTTTCACGGTCTAATTAACACCACTGTTGCAGTAAACATCCCTATGACCATGTTCCAGTTCATTAAGAATGAACAACGGTCATGGCTGGGCTTTCCGCATTCATCATGAACTAATTCGTTACAAGATGAAACCTCCCAGAACCATCAGGAATGTTCCAAGCAGATAGCATCAAACAAGGAAAGCCTTTCTCTCCACCACTGTTTGTTGGGGTGGGCACATTTTAGGGAGGTTTTCATGTCTGGACCACGTGCACATGCAGTCGCATTTGCACATTGGCAACAAGCAGACTGAAGGAATGCTCTGGAGAGATGCTGCAGAGCGTATTAGAGGCAGGCAGTTTTGTTGCATGCTGTTTTTGGATGGCTTGATGGGGATTTTCCTTTCTCTTTTTTTCTCTTACAGCAGCAGATGCAGACAAGGCCAGCAAGCTGTGATCAAGCTGTGCCTGCGTCCCTCTCTCTCACACGCTCTCTCATCAGCTGGAAGGCTTCAACAGCAGGGTGCCCCAGATTCAAAGACCACCTCCCTCCTCCCATCCTTGGCAAACACCTGCAGCCACTTCAATGTGGACCCTTACTGACACCTGGTGGATTAACACGGCAATCCAAATGGCAAAGCGGTTATTTATGATGACCATGTGATGCAATCTAAATACTTGTGCGAGGGTTCAAGCACTCAAAAACACGCGATCAAATGTCATTTGGGGGCGTCCAAGCCAGCTTTTGGAAGTAAACATGCAAGCACACGCAGGTCAGCAGAAATTAATTGAAATACCACAGTTAGAAATACCGATTCATCCAGTGTTGATTGTGCTATATGGATAGATTTCATGCAATTTTACATGCATTTTACAGTACAACTTCTTACTGTAATGGCAAAACGTGTGCTCGTTTATGAAAAGCTAGAAGGGTAAAAGTAAGAAATGAGCATTGGCGGACCATCAGGGCCTTCAAGACCTTCTCTGCTGGCCTAAGAAATATCTGAATCATATATTATATTTTGTCCATCAATACTTATTAAATCATTCCAAATTGTCTGTTAGCTCCCTTTCATTGCTTTTCCCCCTGGTTGCACTGCTTCCAGATGTGTGTTTTCATATTGAAGCATTTAACCAATCACATTTAAGCCATTATTTGTTGCCAGAGTCAGAAATCTGCCTCAAGGCCTTCACAATCAGTTCTGCAGGCTCTGCTGCATTAAACAAGCGTCGATAAGACTGTTGCTTTAACCAATCAGATTTCGAGTTGGCAACACCACAATGCCTTGTCGCAGGTGTAGGAATACGTCATTGCCTTGTCGCAGGTGTAGGGATACTCATTGCCTTCTCGCAGGCGTAGGGATACGTCATTGCTTTCACCAACTATGATTGGCTAGTGATTAGCCAGAGCTACCAAACTGAATCTGTAGCGAGCTGCACAAGCAAATATATTGTTGTGTTGATTTAAAGCCATTTTCAAGATGGACTATGCCAGAAATTCGTCAGGACAAGCTCGACTTTCAGCATTAGCTTCGATGGCGATAGAAAAGAAGGAAGAAAGAAAGGAGGATGGATATTGTGTACAGTTAAAAATGATTTTTGAGTAAAATATGGCTATATTGCTAAATAATATTTCAATTGTAGGCCACGGTTCTGATATCTGAAAACCTCCAGTGTTTGTATTTAATCACTAAATGCTGCTAGAAAGTGGATTTTACCCGTTGAAGGCGCTACGAGAAAATGCACGGACGGCCACTGGAAATGAGTATATCATGCAGAAACTGCTTTCAGCCACAAGTCGTACCAAAAAGCAAGTCCCAGAAAACCTATTTAAAAATACTGCAAGCTAAATTATTGTTGAATAATTTGTCTAGTTATCTGATTTTTGCACTCTTGGTCCTCCACAGGCCGTATCTATACTGCTCACAGCCACTTGGGGGCATGTTTGTCCTGTAACTGACTGATTTTTCAGCTTCGGGGATGGAAATCCATGACTAATTGTACTCAAATTCTTCTACAAGAAAAAGCAAATCTACATTTGTGATATTTTAATCAATACAGAGGAGATTTGACGAAAACATTTGACTTACAGATACTTTTTTTTCTGATATAGGGTGGTAAATTCAATAGCATCAGCCTATACATCCCAATAAAGTTCCTTAAGTGCTTAATTCTCCAAGAACCAAATTAAATTTAAATTTCTTATGGCTTTATGGCATGGCAGGTACTGACCAACTAACTTTAATAATTTCTGTATTTTGATGTTAGGACACCTTTCACCTCATAGAAACAGCTTATCAATATTTACGACTGGTTGATTAAAAGTTGTGTGCATCAGATCAGTGTCTAAAAGGGTAATGTGAGGACAAAAAACGTTGTTTTGAGACTTTTCCCCTTAACCACATTATCATTTCTGTTTTTTTAAAGGGGGTTGAGATACATGAGTTTCAGTAAACAGCGAGGTGTATATCAGAAGGTTGCTGACGAAAAGTCAGATGAGACGATAGCAACGAAACATTTAATCAGCTGCAAAACCATTGGATTACAGCACATTGTGATAACTACGATATAGAAAATCAATGCACAAAATAATCCACAATTCATAAAATATATCAACTAAAAAAGAAGGAAATGAATAGTTAGACTTCGACATATCTTTACCAGTTCGTTTGCTCCATTTGTGTTGCGAACACAGTTAAAAACTGTAGTTAATACTATTGAGCCGTAAATGCAATGAATTGAAAAAAAAAACCATAAAACAATAAATACAAATTTGAAAGAGAAAAAAAATCAGAATGATGTATTTTGGGTAAACAACAATTAAATTGATCTTTTTGTTGCTTCAGATATATATTTTTGAAATAATTGGCATAGTTTTTTTTATGCAGTCTAACCAGGACTTCGATTTTTAAACGTTGTCACTCTCAGGCACAGTGTGGTAAACTCACAACAAAACTTTTCTATTTACAGGGAACTGCCTGAAACCTGACTCTTACCATTTGCTGTGCTCAGTGTCATAAATCAGTGCTACAAAAACAAAATAAAGTCATAGCTGAAACACATACCTAACAGTGGCCCCCCAAAAAAGACCTTATTACATGTTTAAGTTCATCACACTGCTTCTATCTTGACCAGTTTGTGTCCACAAACTCAGACATGCGAGCTTCGCACAGATAGTACAAGCTTGAGTGGCATCATAGAGGGAGCATACACTGATTTGTTTTCACGTAAAAGAGTACCACCACAGTCCACAATAAGGCTTGCTGTCTAGTTGTGGATATTGGTGTTATATATTTTTTAAGCCAAGTCTTTGTCTTGTCTAACAAAGGCACGCGACTGTGCTAAGTGCATCAGTTCAAGACTACTGCGCTTCAGCTTCCTCCGATTTTAGCAGTGTGTTACATTGATACCTTTTTTGGAGAACGGTTAGACTTTGTCCTTTCGAAAAAAGCCTACATTTTCAGAGCTAATTTGATTTTTTTTTTTTAGATTTGTCTTGTTCAGGACAAATAAACTGAGGGAGCGACATGAGGCATGATTGTATTGTATTCGAAGGACGTATGCTAAAGCTTTTAAAAGGACCGATGTGGAAATCTCTGGACGGTTTTCTGCTGTTGTGATTTCACGAGTGTTTGATAGTGTATTTGCCTTTCTGCAGCTGGGAGATGTACAGCTTGGACTTGGTTCCATCCAGACGCTTAAACCACACCTCATCATTGTTGATGGTAGTGATGACGGCACTGAGTGGAAGAGACAATATACAGCATTAGAGAAATACCATTTGATTGCTGCTGACATTTAGTGAGCTGTTATGTTATGTTCTGTTATGAATATATCATGAATGACTTTCATTTTTCTGGAACGATAGGACTGGCATACCAGATAATCAAGGTCTGAATTGAAATCCTTGATGGATGTGGTGAAATGATATGTGGATATGAGTCTGTGTAGTATGATCAAAATTCAAGACATGTGTGCTGAAATTATACAATTCTCATTCTGGAACGCCGAGAAAACACTTGGTGGTGACAGTACAGGCTGTGACTGCTTCTGACACACTCAGATGGGTGCAGAAGATATAAACACACAGAAGTAGAAGAAAAGGCAGGACTCTTTCAGTATTCGGTCGTTTGGTCACCGGTCTTTTGGTCGCCCGGAAGGTTATTGATAATTACCATTTAAATTGTTGCTCAAATTCCCTAAATACAAACTGCGAATTATTATTTAGTCATACTTAATGCCCTATTAATTATTAGGCTAAAGAAAAGCTCAAAATTTCCCGTACTTTTATTGTGTTTTGTTGGAGAACTTGTTAAGACCCTGACTGACGTAGCTTCTTAAAGGGACAACTCATGTACATACAAAATCTTATACACTCACACATCCGCTCAGTGAAACTGCTCAGGGCCATTGTTGGCTTTTATTGATGCGTAGACCGCGTTGTTTTACCTTGTTTTGTCGCCGGTCTTCTGGTTGCCCGTTGTTTGGGTCCGGGCGACCAAAAGACCGGCGACCAAACGACCGCACAAGGACTCTTTAACTTTGATCATGATGCCCACCAGTGAATGTGATGGAGTGACCAATCTCCTTAATCCGATCAAGCCCCTGTAGGGTGTCAAAAATATTTCTGAAGCAAAAGCAAGAAATGTAAATAAATTGTGATAAATTGAGAAACATATTAAGGAATTTTGAAGTGGTATAACAGCATGTTGGTTGACTCCATGCCACTCAGATGTGAGGCTGTTATTAGAAAAGAATGTTGTTATGCAACAAAATATTAAGTGGTGAGTCCTAGAAACAAATACTTTGTAAATAGTTTTGAATTTGTAAAGTCAACATGAAACTGCAATTTTTTAACACACCCCTTTCAATAAATTTCCCAATTGCACAGCCTTAAGGGTGTGTATATCATAAATGATGAGTCTTGTTGATTTTCTGAGAATCTACTGCAGCTACTGGTAAACTTGTTTCCCGTGTAGCAATAAAAACAACAAACTGATATGTGGATTCATCTGGTTAGTCACATTTGACTGTTACTATACATTCACTGTATTTTGCCTGAATTTGGCCATGAGCCCTTTTGGGGCAAATAAAGAATGAAGAGCCCATCATTCTACACACAAACCTGGTGGGGGACTCATCTTTGCGGTTGATACAAATGGTCTGGCCCCTGCAGTACCACTGGTTGTCATAGAAAAGTTTTCCATCTTCAGAATGTGCTACATGGTGGTGTCGTTCTGTTTTGGCTGAGGGAGTTTGGAAAGGATAGAGGTAAAGAAAAAATGAATACTGGTAACATTTGGCTTAAACCTAAATAAGTACAAGGCAGTGTTGTCTTGTGCAATCCTCACCATCAGCCTTGGCCCGATGCGGCCCAAGAGACGCCATGGCCTGAAAAGATAAAAGGCAGCACATCACATTTCGGGATACAGTGGTACCTCGACATACGATCGTAATCCGTTCCGAGACTGAGATCGTATGTTGAGCTTTTCGTAACTCGAGCGAACATTTCCCATTGAAATGAATTGAAAACAACCCTCTGAAAAAACACCAAAAACTGAATATTGGATTGGAAAAAAATGTTTTATTTCTTCTAATTCGCCATATATTGACAAAGTAATAATTAACGAGTGGTTTAATAGTAATAAAATGTGTTTAATAGATGCACAATTAGACGCATTTCGCGGAGGGGAGAGACAACGACACACACGGAGGCGGAGGCTGTTCGGGGGAACTTTATCCACAGCACTCGTAAACGAACAAACAAATTTAAATTAACTTGGATAAATATATACAGACACTCAAACATACGTTAAATGTAACTTTACACAAAACTGAATTCTAGTTTTGTCTTTTGTTACCTTCCTTTTCCGGCCGGGTTAGTGGTTTGCAACGCCTCCACCCTCACGTTCGCTATCGATGGACTGTTTGCTGTTGTATTGTCTTCAAAATATTCCAAAAATGATGCACACAAAGGTCCTCACAATAGGATACCGCACGACCACTTGCCAACGAGAATTTGTCTTGAAAGAACGATCGCGGGAGCTTCTTTCATTAGAAAGAATAACAGGAAATGCAATAGCTGAGCTTACCCACGTATTGATTGTGGGTAATGAAGTTTTATTCAGAGAAAGGTTGCCATTGCCTATGGGCGTTGTGTGCACGAGTATACTTCATTACCCAGAAAGCCCTCTTTTTGCCCGCGCATGCGCGTTGTCCGTTTCCTGGTCGAAACTTGTCTGAATAAATCGTTCAGTCCTCGTAGATATAGTAGTTAAAGAGATGCGACAAAAAAAGACAGTGTGCTATAATGATAAACAGCCTCTCGTGTCATGGCCACCGGGCTTCGTCGCATCTCGAAATTTTAATCG
>NW_027520245.1:0-11328 GCF_051989625.1 Stigmatopora argus
CTGGTTGGTCCATTTACCCTGAATTTTTGTCTCATATGAGGGGAGATGTATATTGACCATTTTCTATAAAATAATCTTCCAGGGAGTTTCTGGGTGGATGTTAGGCAAGAATAAGTGTCCAAATTGGGGTAATTTTCGTTAAAAATAGTGGTTGCATTGGTACTGGTCTTGGGTGGTTCTGTTTGGTCCATTTAACCTGAATTTTTGTCTCATATGAGGGTAGATGTATATTGACCATTCTGTATAAAATAATCTTCCAGGGTAGTTGTGAAGTAAAGTTATTCCACAAACAGTGTGCCTAATTTGGGCACTTTTATGACAACGAGTGCTTGTATTGGAACTGGTCCTGATTGGTTCTGGTTGGTCCATTTACCCAGGAATGGTGTCTTATTTGTGGGTAGATGTATAATTCACAATATTGTGTAAAATTAGTCTTCCAGGGAGGTTCTGGGGGGATGTTAGGCAAGAATAAGTGTCCAAATTGGGGTAATTTTCGTTAAAAATAGTGGTTGCATTGGAACTGGTCTTGGGTGGTTCTGTTTGGTCCATTTAACCTGAATTTTTGTCTCATATGAGGGTAGATGTATATTGACCATTCTGTATAAAATAATCTTCCAGGGTAGTTGTGAAGTAAAGTTATTCCACAAACAGTGTGCCTAATTTGGGCACTTTTATGACAACGAGTGCTTGTATTGGAACTGGTCCTGATTGGTTCTGGTTGGTCCATTTACCCAGGAATGGTGTCTTATTTGTGGGTAGATGTATAATTCACAATATTGTGTAAAATTAGTCTTCCAGGGAGGTTCTGGGGGGATGTTAGGCAAGAATAAGTGTCCAAATTGGGGTAATTTTCGTTAAAAATAGTGGTTGCATTGGAACTGGTCTTGGGTGGTTCTGTTTGGTCCATTTAACCTGAATTTTTGTCTCATATGAGGGTAGATGTATATTGACCATTCTGTATAAAATAATCTTCCAGGGTAGTGAAGTAAAGTTATTCCACAAACAGTGTGCCTAATTTGGGCACTTTTATGACAACGAGTGCTTGTGTTGGAACTGGTCCTGAGTGGTTCTGGTTGGTCCATTTACCCAGGAATGGTGTCTTATTTGTGGGTAGATGTATACTTCACAATTTTGTGTAAAATTAGTCTTCCAGGGAGGTTCTGGGGGGATGTTAGGCAAGAATAAGTGCCCAAATTGGGGTAAATTGCGTCAAAAATAGTGGTTGTCTTGGAACTGGTCTTGGGTGGTTCTGGTTGGTCCATTTACCCTGAATTTTTGTCTCCTATGAGGGTAGATGTATATTGACCATTCTGTATAAAATAATCTTCCAGGGTAGTTGTGAAGTAAAGTTATTCCACAAACAGTGTGCCTAATTTGGGCACTTTTATGACAACGAGTGCTTGTGTTGGAACTGGTCCTGAGTGGTTCTGGTTGGTCCATTTACCCAGGAATGGTGTCTTATTTGTGGGTAGATGTATACTTCACAATTTTGTGTAAAATTAGTCTTCCAGGGAGGTTCTGGGGGGATGTTAGGCAAGAATAAGTGCCCAAATTGGGGTAAATTGCGTCAAAAATAGTGGTTGTCTTGGAACTGGTCTTGGGTGGTTCTGGTTGGTCCATTTAACCTGAATTTTTGTCTCATATGAGGGTAGATGTATATTGACCATTCTGTATAAAATAATCTTCCAGGGTAGTTGTGAAGTAAAGTTATTCCACAAACAGTGTGCCTAATTTGGGCACTTTTATGACAACGAGTGCTTGTATTGGAACTGGTCCTGATTGGTTCTGGTTGGTCCATTTACCCAGGAATGGTGTCTTATTTGTGGGTAGATGTATATTGACCATTTTCTATAAAATAATCTTCCAGGGAGTTTCTGGGTGGATGTTAGGCAAGAATAAGTGTCCAAATTGGGGTAATTTTCGTTAAAAATAGTGGTTGCATTGGAACTGGTCTTGGGTGGTTCTGTTTGGTCCATTTAACCTGAATTTTTGTCTCATATGAGGGTAGATGTATATTGACCATTCTGTATAAAATAATCTTCCAGGGTAGTTGTGAAGTAAAGTTATTCCACAAACAGTGTGCCTAATTTGGGCACTTTTATGACAACGAGTGCTTGTATTGGAACTGGTCCTGATTGGTTCTGGTTGGTCCATTTACCCAGGAATGGTGTCTTATTTGTGGGTAGATGTATAATTCACAATATTGTGTAAAATTAGTCTTCCAGGGAGGTTCTGGGGGGATGTTAGGCAAGAATAAGTGTCCAAATTGGGGTAATTTTCGTTAAAAATAGTGGTTGCATTGGAACTGGTCTTGGGTGGTTCTGTTTGGTCCATTTAACCTGAATTTTTGTCTCATATGAGGGTAGATGTATATTGACCATTCTGTATAAAATAATCTTCCAGGGTAGTGAAGTAAAGTTATTCCACAAACAGTGTGCCTAATTTGGGCACTTTTATGACAACGAGTGCTTGTGTTGGAACTGGTCCTGAGTGGTTCTGGTTGGTCCATTTACCCAGGAATGGTGTCTTATTTGTGGGTAGATGTATACTTCACAATTTTGTGTAAAATTAGTCTTCCAGGGAGGTTCTGGGGGGATGTTAGGCAAGAATAAGTGCCCAAATTGGGGTAAATTGCGTCAAAAATAGTGGTTGTCTTGGAACTGGTCTTGGGTGGTTCTGGTTGGTCCATTTACCCTGAATTTTTGTCTCCTATGAGGGTAGATGTATATTGACCATTCTGTATAAAATAATCTTCCAGGGTAGTTGTGAAGTAAAGTTATTCCACAAACAGTGTGCCTAATTTGGGCACTTTTATGACAACGAGTGCTTGTGTTGGAACTGGTCCTGAGTGGTTCTGGTTGGTCCATTTACCCAGGAATGGTGTCTTATTTGTGGGTAGATGTATACTTCACAATTTTGTGTAAAATTAGTCTTCCAGGGAGGTTCTGGGGGGATGTTAGGCAAGAATAAGTGCCCAAATTGGGGTAAATTGCGTCAAAAATAGTGGTTGTCTTGGAACTGGTCTTGGGTGGTTCTGGTTGGTCCATTTACCCTGAATTTTTGTCTCCTATGAGGGTAGATGTATATTGACCATTCTGTATAAAATAATCTTCCAGGGTAGTTGGGAAGTAAAGTTATGCCACAATCAATGTACCTAATATGGGCACTTTTATGACAACGAGTGCTTGTCTTGGAACTGGTCCTGAGTGGTTCTGGTTGGTCCATTTACCCAGGAATGGTGTCTTATTTGTGGGTAGATGTATACTTCACAATTTTGTGTAAAATTAGTCTTCCAGGGAGGTTCTGGGGGGATGTTAGGCAAGAATAAGTGCCCAAATTGGGGTAAATTGCGTCAAAAATAGTGGTTGTCTTGGAACTGGTCTTGGGTGGTTCTGGTTGGTCCATTTACCCTGAATTTTTGTCTCATATGAGGGGAGATGTATATTGACCATTTTCTATAAAATAATCTTCCAGGGAGTTTCTGGGTGGATGTTAGGCAAGAATAAGTGTCCAAATTGGGGTAATTTTCGTTAAAAATAGTGGTTGCATTGGTACTGGTCTTGGGTGGTTCTGTTTGGTCCATTTAACCTGAATTTTTGTCTCATATGAGGGTAGATGTATATTGACCATTCTGTATAAAATAATCTTCCAGGGTAGTTGTGAAGTAAAGTTATTCCACAAACAGTGTGCCTAATTTGGGCACTTTTATGACAACGAGTGCTTGTATTGGAACTGGTCCTGATTGGTTCTGGTTGGTCCATTTACCCAGGAATGGTGTCTTATTTGTGGGTAGATGTATAATTCACAATATTGTGTAAAATTAGTCTTCCAGGGAGGTTCTGGGGGGATGTTAGGCAAGAATAAGTGTCCAAATTGGGGTAATTTTCGTTAAAAATAGTGGTTGCATTGGAACTGGTCTTGGGTGGTTCTGTTTGGTCCATTTAACCTGAATTTTTGTCTCATATGAGGGTAGATGTATATTGACCATTCTGTATAAAATAATCTTCCAGGGTAGTTGTGAAGTAAAGTTATTCCACAAACAGTGTGCCTAATTTGGGCACTTTTATGACAACGAGTGCTTGTATTGGAACTGGTCCTGATTGGTTCTGGTTGGTCCATTTACCCAGGAATGGTGTCTTATTTGTGGGTAGATGTATAATTCACAATATTGTGTAAAATTAGTCTTCCAGGGAGGTTCTGGGGGGATGTTAGGCAAGAATAAGTGTCCAAATTGGGGTAATTTTCGTTAAAAATAGTGGTTGCATTGGAACTGGTCTTGGGTGGTTCTGTTTGGTCCATTTAACCTGAATTTTTGTCTCATATGAGGGTAGATGTATATTGACCATTCTGTATAAAATAATCTTCCAGGGTAGTGAAGTAAAGTTATTCCACAAACAGTGTGCCTAATTTGGGCACTTTTATGACAACGAGTGCTTGTGTTGGAACTGGTCCTGAGTGGTTCTGGTTGGTCCATTTACCCAGGAATGGTGTCTTATTTGTGGGTAGATGTATACTTCACAATTTTGTGTAAAATTAGTCTTCCAGGGAGGTTCTGGGGGGATGTTAGGCAAGAATAAGTGCCCAAATTGGGGTAAATTGCGTCAAAAATAGTGGTTGTCTTGGAACTGGTCTTGGGTGGTTCTGGTTGGTCCATTTACCCTGAATTTTTGTCTCCTATGAGGGTAGATGTATATTGACCATTCTGTATAAAATAATCTTCCAGGGTAGTTGTGAAGTAAAGTTATTCCACAAACAGTGTGCCTAATTTGGGCACTTTTATGACAACGAGTGCTTGTGTTGGAACTGGTCCTGAGTGGTTCTGGTTGGTCCATTTACCCAGGAATGGTGTCTTATTTGTGGGTAGATGTATACTTCACAATTTTGTGTAAAATTAGTCTTCCAGGGAGGTTCTGGGGGGATGTTAGGCAAGAATAAGTGCCCAAATTGGGGTAAATTGCGTCAAAAATAGTGGTTGTCTTGGAACTGGTCTTGGGTGGTTCTGGTTGGTCCATTTACCCTGAATTTTTGTCTCCTATGAGGGTAGATGTATATTGACCATTCTGTATAAAATAATCTTCCAGGGTAGTTGGGAAGTAAAGTTATGCCACAATCAATGTACCTAATATGGGCACTTTTATGACAACGAGTGCTTGTCTTGGAACTGGTCCTGAGCGGTTCTGGTTGGTCCATTTACCCTGAATTTTTGTCTCATATGAGGGGAGATGTATATTGACCATTTTCTATAAAATAATCTTCCAGGGAGTTTCTGGGTGGATGTTAGGCAAGAATAAGTGTCCAAATTGGGGTAATTTTCGTTAAAAATAGTGGTTGCATTGGAACTGGTCTTGGGTGGTTCTGTTTGGTCCATTTAACCTGAATTTTTGTCTCATATGAGGGTAGATGTATATTGACCATTCTGTATAAAATAATCTTCCAGGGTAGTTGTGAAGTAAAGTTATTCCACAAACAGTGTGCCTAATTTGGGCACTTTTATGACAACGAGTGCTTGTATTGGAACTGGTCCTGATTGGTTCTGGTTGGTCCATTTACCCAGGAATGGTGTCTTATTTGTGGGTAGATGTATAATTCACAATATTGTGTAAAATTAGTCTTCCAGGGAGGTTCTGGGGGGATGTTAGGCAAGAATAAGTGTCCAAATTGGGGTAATTTTCGTTAAAAATAGTGGTTGCATTGGAACTGGTCTTGGGTGGTTCTGTTTGGTCCATTTAACCTGAATTTTTGTCTCATATGAGGGTAGATGTATATTGACCATTCTGTATAAAATAATCTTCCAGGGTAGTTGTGAAGTAAAGTTATTCCACAAACAGTGTGCCTAATTTGGGCACTTTTATGACAACGAGTGCTTGTGTTGGAACTGGTCCTGAGTGGTTCTGGTTGGTCCATTTACCCAGGAATGGTGTCTTATTTGTGGGTAGATGTATACTTCACAATTTTGTGTAAAATTAGTCTTCCAGGGAGGTTCTGGGGGGATGTTAGGCAAGAATAAGTGCCCAAATTGGGGTAAATTGCGTCAAAAATAGTGGTTGTCTTGGAACTGGTCTTGGGTGGTTCTGGTTGGTCCATTTACCCTGAATTTTTGTCTCCTATGAGGGTAGATGTATATTGACCATTCTGTATAAAATAATCTTCCAGGGTAGTTGGGAAGTAAAGTTATGCCACAATCAATGTACCTAATATGGGCACTTTTATGACAACGAGTGCTTGTCTTGGAACTGGTCCTGAGCGGTTCTGGTTGGTCCATTTACCCTGAATTTTTGTCTCATATGAGGGGAGATGTATATTGACCATTTTCTATAAAATAATCTTCCAGGGAGTTTCTGGGTGGATGTTAGGCAAGAATAAGTGTCCAAATTGGGGTAATTTTCGTTAAAAATAGTGGTTGCATTGGAACTGGTCTTGGGTGGTTCTGTTTGGTCCATTTAACCTGAATTTTTGTCTCATATGAGGGTAGATGTATATTGACCATTCTGTATAAAATAATCTTCCAGGATAGTTGTGAAGTAAAGTTATGCCACAAACAGTGTGCCTAATTTGGGCACTTTTATGACAACGAGTGCTTGTATTGGAACTGGTCCTGATTGGTTCTGGTTGGTCCATTTACCCAGGAATGGTGTCCTATTTGTGGGTAGATGTATAATTCACAATATTGTGTAAAATTAGTCTTCCAGGGAGGTTCTGGGGGGATGTTAGGCAAGAAATAGTGCCCAAATTGGGGTAAATTGCGTTAAAAATAGTGGTTGTCTTGGAACTGGTCTTGGGTGGTTCTGGTTGGTCCATTTAACCTGAATTTTTGTCTCATATGAGGGTAGATGTATATTGTGCAGACAAAGTGCAGACATGAATATCGGGCACTGGAGGTGATTTTCCTGGGTAAAAGACAGCCATAAACGTCGGCGCGACCAAATACGACGACATACGACCATTCTCAAAAGTGCCCAAAATGCACTAAAATTGGTTTTAAATCAGCACTCATCGATCAAATACAAATATTATATATTTAATACAAATATTTGACCTTTTTAAACATTAAAACCGGGCCCAGGAGGGTGATTTACCCGAAGAAATGACACTTTTGACCCGGCAATTTGACCCTAATTGCAGTAAAAAAAAATGTCCACAGTGTGGCAGAGTTCTGCGGGTTCCATAGCGGCCCAGTGCGTACTGGTTTGTATAAAAAGTAGCCCATTTCGGTTCTGGGGGGTTATTTTCCCCGGAAAAAGTGCCTAAAATGTGGGTGCATGTATTATTGATGATTTTGTGTAAAATTAGTCTTCCAGGGAGGTTCTGGGGGGATTTTAAGCCAGAAATAGTGCCCCAAATTGGGGTAAATTGCGTCAAAAATAGTGGTTGCATTATAACCGGTCTTGTGTGGTTCTGGTTGGTCCATTTAACCTGAATTTTTGTCTCATATGAGGGTAGATGTATATTGACCATTCTGTATAAAATAATCTTCCAGGGTAGTTGTGAAGTAAAGTTATTCCACAAACAGTGTGCCTAATTTGGGCACTTTTATGACAACGAGTGCTTGTGTTGGAACTGGTCCTGAGTGGTTCTGGTTGGTCCATTTACCCAGGAATGGTGTCTTATTTGTGGGTAGATGTATACTTCACAATTTTGTGTAAAATTAGTCTTCCAGGGAGGTTCTGGGGGGATGTTAGGCAAGAATAAGTGCCCAAATTGGGGTAAATTGCGTCAAAAATAGTGGTTGTCTTGGAACTGGTCTTGGGTGGTTCTGGTTGGTCCATTTACCCTGAATTTTTGTCTCATATGAGGGGAGATGTATATTGACCATTTTCTATAAAATAATCTTCCAGGGAGTTTCTGGGTGGATGTTAGGCAAGAATAAGTGTCCAAATTGGGGTAATTTTCGTTAAAAATAGTGGTTGCATTGGAACTGGTCTTGGGTGGTTCTGTTTGGTCCATTTAACCTGAATTTTTGTCTCATATGAGGGTAGATGTATATTGACCATTCTGTATAAAATAATCTTCCAGGGTAGTTGTGAAGTAAAGTTATTCCACAAACAGTGTGCCTAATTTGGGCACTTTTATGACAACGAGTGCTTGTATTGGAACTGGTCCTGATTGGTTCTGGTTGGTCCATTTACCCAGGAATGGTGTCTTATTTGTGGGTAGATGTATAATTCACAATATTGTGTAAAATTAGTCTTCCAGGGAGGTTCTGGGGGGATGTTAGGCAAGAATAAGTGTCCAAATTGGGGTAATTTTCGTTAAAAATAGTGGTTGCATTGGAACTGGTCTTGGGTGGTTCTGTTTGGTCCATTTAACCTGAATTTTTGTCTCATATGAGGGTAGATGTATATTGACCATTCTGTATAAAATAATCTTCCAGGGTAGTTGTGAAGTAAAGTTATTCCACAAACAGTGTGCCTAATTTGGGCACTTTTATGACAACGAGTGCTTGTATTGGAACTGGTCCTGATTGGTTCTGGTTGGTCCATTTACCCAGGAATGGTGTCTTATTTGTGGGTAGATGTATAATTCACAATATTGTGTAAAATTAGTCTTCCAGGGAGGTTCTGGGGGGATGTTAGGCAAGAATAAGTGTCCAAATTGGGGTAATTTTCGTTAAAAATAGTGGTTGCATTGGAACTGGTCTTGGGTGGTTCTGTTTGGTCCATTTAACCTGAATTTTTGTCTCATATGAGGGTAGATGTATATTGACCATTCTGTATAAAATAATCTTCCAGGGTAGTGAAGTAAAGTTATTCCACAAACAGTGTGCCTAATTTGGGCACTTTTATGACAACGAGTGCTTGTGTTGGAACTGGTCCTGAGTGGTTCTGGTTGGTCCATTTACCCAGGAATGGTGTCTTATTTGTGGGTAGATGTATACTTCACAATTTTGTGTAAAATTAGTCTTCCAGGGAGGTTCTGGGGGGATGTTAGGCAAGAATAAGTGCCCAAATTGGGGTAAATTGCGTCAAAAATAGTGGTTGTCTTGGAACTGGTCTTGGGTGGTTCTGGTTGGTCCATTTACCCTGAATTTTTGTCTCCTATGAGGGTAGATGTATATTGACCATTCTGTATAAAATAATCTTCCAGGGTAGTTGTGAAGTAAAGTTATTCCACAAACAGTGTGCCTAATTTGGGCACTTTTATGACAACGAGTGCTTGTGTTGGAACTGGTCCTGAGTGGTTCTGGTTGGTCCATTTACCCAGGAATGGTGTCTTATTTGTGGGTAGATGTATACTTCACAATTTTGTGTAAAATTAGTCTTCCAGGGAGGTTCTGGGGGGATGTTAGGCAAGAATAAGTGCCCAAATTGGGGTAAATTGCGTCAAAAATAGTGGTTGTCTTGGAACTGGTCTTGGGTGGTTCTGGTTGGTCCATTTACCCTGAATTTTTGTCTCATATGAGGGGAGATGTATATTGACCATTTTCTATAAAATAATCTTCCAGGGAGTTTCTGGGTGGATGTTAGGCAAGAATAAGTGTCCAAATTGGGGTAATTTTCGTTAAAAATAGTGGTTGCATTGGTACTGGTCTTGGGTGGTTCTGTTTGGTCCATTTAACCTGAATTTTTGTCTCATATGAGGGTAGATGTATATTGACCATTCTGTATAAAATAATCTTCCAGGGTAGTTGTGAAGTAAAGTTATTCCACAAACAGTGTGCCTAATTTGGGCACTTTTATGACAACGAGTGCTTGTATTGGAACTGGTCCTGATTGGTTCTGGTTGGTCCATTTACCCAGGAATGGTGTCTTATTTGTGGGTAGATGTATAATTCACAATATTGTGTAAAATTAGTCTTCCAGGGAGGTTCTGGGGGGATGTTAGGCAAGAATAAGTGTCCAAATTGGGGTAATTTTCGTTAAAAATAGTGGTTGCATTGGAACTGGTCTTGGGTGGTTCTGTTTGGTCCATTTAACCTGAATTTTTGTCTCATATGAGGGTAGATGTATATTGACCATTCTGTATAAAATAATCTTCCAGGGTAGTTGTGAAGTAAAGTTATTCCACAAACAGTGTGCCTAATTTGGGCACTTTTATGACAACGAGTGCTTGTATTGGAACTGGTCCTGATTGGTTCTGGTTGGTCCATTTACCCAGGAATGGTGTCTTATTTGTGGGTAGATGTATAATTCACAATATTGTGTAAAATTAGTCTTCCAGGGAGGTTCTGGGGGGATGTTAGGCAAGAATAAGTGTCCAAATTGGGGTAATTTTCGTTAAAAATAGTGGTTGCATTGGAACTGGTCTTGGGTGGTTCTGTTTGGTCCATTTAACCTGAATTTTTGTCTCATATGAGGGTAGATGTATATTGACCATTCTGTATAAAATAATCTTCCAGGGTAGTGAAGTAAAGTTATTCCACAAACAGTGTGCCTAATTTGGGCACTTTTATGACAACGAGTGCTTGTGTTGGAACTGGTCCTGAGTGGTTCTGGTTGGTCCATTTACCCAGGAATGGTGTCTTATTTGTGGGTAGATGTATACTTCACAATTTTGTGTAAAATTAGTCTTCCAGGGAGGTTCTGGGGGGATGTTAGGCAAGAATAAGTGCCCAAATTGGGGTAAATTGCGTCAAAAATAGTGGTTGTCTTGGAACTGGTCTTGGGTGGTTCTGGTTGGTCCATTTACCCTGAATTTTTGTCTCCTATGAGGGTAGATGTATATTGACCATTCTGTATAAAATAATCTTCCAGGGTAGTTGTGAAGTAAAGTTATTCCACAAACAGTGTGCCTAATTTGGGCACTTTTATGACAACGAGTGCTTGTGTTGGAACTGGTCCTGAGTGGTTCTGGTTGGTCCATTTACCCAGGAATGGTGTCTTATTTGTGGGTAGATGTATACTTCACAATTTTGTGTAAAATTAGTCTTCCAGGGAGGTTCTGGGGGGATGTTAGGCAAGAATAAGTGCCCAAATTGGGGTAAATTGCGTCAAAAATAGTGGTTGTCTTGGAACTGGTCTTGGGTGGTTCTGGTTGGTCCATTTACCCTGAATTTTTGTCTCCTATGAGGGTAGATGTATATTGACCATTCTGTATAAAATAATCTTCCAGGGTAGTTGGGAAGTAAAGTTATGCCACAATCAATGTACCTAATATGGGCACTTTTATGACAACGAGTGCTTGTCTTGGAACTGGTCCTGAGTGGTTCTGGTTGGTCCATTTACCCAGGAATGGTGTCTTATTTGTGGGTAGATGTATACTTCACAATTTTGTGTAAAATTAGTCTTCCAGGGAGGTTCTGGGGGGATGTTAGGCAAGAATAAGTGCCCAAATTGGGGTAAATTGCGTCAAAAATAGTGGTTGTCTTGGAACTGGTCTTGGGTGGTTCTG
>NW_027520246.1:0-8434 GCF_051989625.1 Stigmatopora argus
AGAGTCACAACTACTATGGCCGTTTACCCGGCCTGTGTAAGAGTCACAACTACTATCGCCGTTTACCCGGCCTGTGTAAGAGTCACAACTACTATGGCCGTTTACCCGGCCTGTGTAAGAGTCACAACTACTATCGCCGTTTACCCGGCCTGTGTAAGAGTCACATCTACTATCGCCGTTTTACCCGGCCTGTGTAAGAGTCACAACTACTATGGCCGTTTACCCGGCCTGTGTAAGAGTCACAACTACTATGGCCGTTTACCCGGCCTGTGTAAGAGTCACAACTACTATCGCCGTTTACCCGGCCTGTGTAAGAGTCACAACTACTATCGCCGTTTACCCGGCCTGTGTAAGAGTCACAACTACTATCGCCGTTTACCCCGGCCTGTGTAAGAGTCACAACTACTATGGCCGTTTACCCGGCCTGTGTAAGAGTCACAACTACTATCGCCGTTTACCCGGCCTGTGTAAGAGTCACATCTACTATCGCCGTTTACCCGGCCTGTGTAAGAGTCACAACTACTATGGCCGTTTACCCCGGCCTGTGTAAGAGTCACAACTACTATGGCCGTTTACCCGGCCTGTGTAAGAGTCACAACTACTATCGCCGTTTACCCGGCCTGTGTAAGAGTCACATCTACTATCGCCGTTTACCCGGCCTGTGTAAGAGTCACAACTACTATCGGCCGTTTACCCGGCCTGTGTAAGAGTCACAACTACTATGGCCGTTTACCCGCCTGTGTAAGAGTCACAACTACTATCGCCGTTTACCCGGCCTGTGTAAGAGTCACATCTACTATCGCCGTTTACCCGGCCTGTGTAAGAGTCACAACTACTATGGCCGTTTACCCGGCCTGTGTAAGAGTCACAACTACTATGGCCGTTTACCCGGCCTGTGTAAGAGTCACAACTACTATCGCCGTTTACCCGGCCTGTGTCAAGAGTCACAACTACTATGGCCGTTTACCCGGCCTGTGTAAGAGTCACAACTACTATCGCCGTTTACCCGGCCTGTGTAAGAGTCACATCTACTATCGCCGTTTACCCGGCCTGTGTAAGAGTCACAACTACTATGGCCGTTTACCCGGCCTGTGTAAGAGTCACAACTACTATGGCCGTTTACCCGGCCTGTGTAAGAGTCACAACTACTATCGCCGTTTACCCGGCCTGTGTAAGAGTCACATCTACTATCGCCGTTTACCCGGCCTGTGTAAGAGTCACAACTACTATCGCCGTTTACCCGGCCTGTGTAAGAGTCACAACTACTATGGCCGTTTACCCGGCCTGTGTAAGAGTCACAACTACTATCGCCGTTTACCCGGCCTGTGTAAGAGTCACATCTACTATCGCCGTTTACCCGGCCTGTGTAAGAGTCACAACTACTATCGCCGTTTACCCGGCCTGTGTAAGAGTCACAACTACTATGGCCGTTTACCCGGCCTGTGTAAGAGTCACAACTACTATCGCCGTTTACCCGGCCTGTGTAAGAGTCACATCTACTATCGCCGTTTACCCGGCCTGTGTAAGAGTCACAACTACTATGGCCGTTTACCCGGCCTGTGTAAGAGTCACAACTACTATGGCCGTTTACCCGGCCTGTGTAAGAGTCACAACTACTATCGCCGTTTACCCGGCCTGTGTAAGAGTCACATCTACTATCGCCGTTTACCCGGCCTGTGTAAGAGTCACAACTACTATGGCCGTTTACCCGGCCTGTGTAAGAGTCACAACTACTATGGCCGTTTACCCGGCCTGTGTAAGAGTCACAACTACTATCGCCGTTAACCCGGCCTGTGTAAGAGTCACATCTACTATCGCCGTTTACCCCGGCCTGTGTAAGAGTCACAACTACTATGGCCGTTTACCCGGCCTGTGTAAGAGTCACAACTACTATGGCCGTTTACCCGGCCTGTGTAAGAGTCACAACTACTATCGCCGTTTACCCGGCCTGTGTAAGAGTCACATCTACTATCGCCGTTTACCCGGCCTGTGTAAGAGTCACAACTACTATGGCCGTTTACCCGGCCTGTGTAAGAGTCACAACTACTATGGCCGTTTACCCGGCCTGTGTAAGAGTCACAACTACTATCGCCGTTTACCCGGCCTGTGTAAGAGTCACATCTACTATCGCCGTTTACCCGGCCTGTGTAAGAGTCACAACTACTATGGCCGTTTACCCGGCCTGTGTAAGAGTCACAACTACTATGGCCGTTTACCCGGCCTGTGTAAGAGTCACAACTACTATCGTACCGGCCGGAGTCCTCTACGCGTACCCGGCCTGTGTAAGAGTCACAACTACTATGGCCGTTTACCCCGGCCTCTGTGTAAGAGTCACAACTACTATCGCCGTTTACCCGGCCTGTGTAAGAGTCACATCTACTATCGCCGTTTACCCGGCCTGTGTAAGAGTCACAACTACTATGCCGTTTACCCGGCCTGTGTAAGAGTCACAACTACTATGGCCGTTTACCCGGCCTGTGTAAGAGTCACAACTACTATCGCCGTTACCCGGCCTGTGTAAGAGTCACATCTACTATCGCCGTTTACCCGGCCTGTGTAAGAGTCACAACTACTATGGCCGTTTACCCGGCCTGTGTAAGAGTCACAACTACTATCGCCGTTTACCCGGCCTGTGTAAGAGTCACATCTACTATCGCCGTTTACCCGGCCTGTGTAAGAGTCACAACTACTATGGCCGTTTACCCGGCCTGTGTAAGAGTCACAACTACTATGGCCGTTTACCCGGCCTGTGTAAGAGTCACAACTACTATGGCCGTTTACCCGGCCTGTGTAAGAGTCACAACTACTATCGCCCTTTACCCGGCCTGTGTAAGAGTCACATCTACTATCGCCGTTTACCCGGCCTGTGTAAAAGTCACAACTACTATGGCCGTTTACCCGGCCTGTGTAAGAGTCACAACTACTATGGCCGTTTACCCGGCCTGTGTAAGAGTCACAACTACTATCGCCGTTTACCCGGCCTGTGTAAGAGTCACAACTACTATGGCCGTTTACCCGGCCTGTGTAAGAGTCACAACTACTATCGCCGTTTACCCGGCCTGTGTAAGAGTCACATCTACTATCGCCGTTTACCCGGCCTGTGTAAGAGTCACAACTACTATGGCCGTTTACCCGGCCTGTGTAAGAGTCACAACTACTATGGCCGTTTACCCGGCCTGTGTAAGAGTCACAACTACTATCGCCGTTTACCCGGCCTGTGTAAGAGTCACATCTACTATCGCCGTTTACCCGGCCTGTGTAAGAGTCACAACTACTATCGCCGTTTACCCGGCCTGTGTAAGAGTCACAACTACTATGGCCGTTTACCCGGCCTGTGTAAGAGTCACAACTACTATCGCCGTTTACCCGGCCTGTGTAAGAGTCACATCTACTATCGCCGTTTACCCGGCCTGTGTAAGAGTCACAACTACTATGGCCGTTTACCCGGCCTGTGTAAGAGTCACAACTACTATCGCCGTTTACCCGGCCTGTGTAAGAGTCACAACTACTATGGCCGTTTACCCGGCCTGTGTAAGAGTCACAACTACCCGGCCTGTGTAAGAGTCACAACTACTATGGCCGTTTACCCGGCCTGTGTAAGAGTCACAACTACTATGGCCGTTTACCCGGCCTGTGTAAGAGTCACAACTACTATCGCCGTTTACCCGGCCTGTGTAAGAGTCAAAACTACTATGGCCGTTTACCCGGCCTGTGTAAGAGTCACAACTACTATCGCCGTTTACCCGGCCTGTGTAGGAGTCACATCTACTATCGCCGTTTACCCGGCCTGTGTAAGAGTCACAACTACTATGGCCGTTTACCCGGCCTGTGTAAGAGTCACAACTACTATGGCCGTTTACCCGGCCTGTGTAAGAGTCACAACTACCCGGCCTGTGTAAGAGTCACAACTACTATGGCCGTTTACCCGGCCTGTGTAAGAGTCACAACTACTATGGCCGTTTACCCGGCCTGTGTAAGAGTCACAACTACTATCGCCGTTTACCCGCCTGTGTAAGAGTCAAAACTACTATGGCCGTTTACCCGGCCTGTGTAAGAGTCACAACTACTATCGCCGTTTACCCGGCCTGTGTAAGAGTCACATCTACTATCGCCGTTTACCCGGCCTGTGTAAGAGTCACAACTACTATGGCCGTTTACCCGGCCTGTGTAAGAGTCACAACTACTATGGCCGTTTACCCGGCCTGTGTAAGAGTCACAACTACTATCGCCGTTTACCCGGCCTGTGTAAGAGTCACATCTACTATCGCCGTTTACCCGGCCTGTGTAAGAGTCACAACTACTATGGCCGTTTACCCGGCCTGTGTAAGAGTCACAACTACTATGGCCGTTTACCCGGCCTGTGTAAGAGTCACAACTACTATCGCCGTTTACCCGGCCTGTGTAAGAGTCACATCTACTATCGCCGTTTACCCGGCCTGTGTAAGAGTCACAACTACTATCGCCGTTTACCCGGCCTGTGTTAGAGTCACAACTACTATGGCCGTTTACCCGGCCTGTGTAAGAGTCACAACTACTATCGCCGTTTACCCGGCCTGTGTAAGAGTCACATCTACTATCGCCGTTTACCCGGCCTGTGTAAGAGTCACAACTACTATGGCCGTTTACCCGGCCTGTGTAAGAGTCACAACTACTATGGCCGTTTACCCGGCCTGTGTAAGAGTCACAACTACTATCGCCGTTTACCCGGCCTGTGTAAGAGTCACAACTACTATGGCCGTTTACCCGGCCTGTGTAAGAGTCACAACTACTATCGCCGTTTACCCGGCCTGTGTAAGAGTCACATCTACTATCGCCGTTTACCCGGCCTGTGTAAGAGTCACAACTACTATGGCCGTTTACCCGGCCTGTGTAAGAGTCACAACTACTATGGCCGTTTACCCGGCCTGTGTAAGAGTCACAACTACTATCGCCGTTTACCCGGCCTGTGTAAGAGTCACATCTACTATCGCCGTTTACCCGGCCTGTGTAAGAGTCACAACTACTATGGCCGTTTACCCGGCCTGTGTAAGAGTCACAACTACTATCGCCGTTTACCCGGCCTGTGTAAGAGTCACATCTACTATCGCCGTTTACCCGGCCTGTGTAAGAGTCACAACTACTATGGCCGTTTACCCGGCCTGTGTAAGAGTCACAACTACTATGGCCGTTTACCCGGCCTGTGTAAGAGTCACAACTACTATGGCCGTTTACCCGGCCTGTGTAAGAGTCACAACTACTATCGCCCTTTACCCGGCCTGTGTAAGAGTCACATCTACTATCGCCGTTTACCCGGCCTGTGTAAAAGTCACAACTACTATGGCCGTTTACCCGGCCTGTGTAAGAGTCACAACTACTATGGCCGTTTACCCGGCCTGTGTAAGAGTCACAACTACTATCGCCGTTTACCCGGCCTGTGTAAGAGTCACAACTACTATGGCCGTTTACCCGGCCTGTGTAAGAGTCACAACTACTATCGACGTTTACCCGGCCTGTGTAAGAGTCACATCTACTATCGCCGTTTACCCGGCCTGTGTAAGAGTCACAACTACTATGGCCGTTTACCCGGCCTGTGTAAGAGTCACAACTACTATGGCCGTTTACCCGGCCTGTGTAAGAGTCACAACTACTATCGCCGTTTACCCGGCCTGTGTAAGAGTCACATCTACTATCGCTGTTTACCCGGCCTGTGTAAGAGTCACAACTACTATCGCCGTTTACCCGGCCTGTGTAAGAGTCACAACTACTATCGCCGTTTACCCGGCCTGTGTAAGAGTCACATCTACTATCGCCGTTTACCCGGCCTGTGTAAGAGTCACAACTACTATGGCCGTTTACCCGGCCTGTGTAAGAGTCACAACTACTATGGCCGTTTACCCGGCCTGTGTAAGAGTCACAACTACTATCGCCGTTTACCCGGCCTGTGTAAGAGTCACAACTACTATGGCCGTTTACCCGGCCTGTGTAAGAGTCACAACTACTATCGCCGTTTACCCGGCCTGTGTAAGAGTCACATCTACTATCGCCGTTTACCCGGCCTGTGTAAGAGTCACAACTACTATCGCCGTTTACCCGGCCTGTGTAAGAGTCACAACTACTATGGCCGTTTACCCGGCCTGTGTAAGAGTCACAACTACTATCGCCGTTTACCCGGCCTGTGTAAGAGTCACATCTACTATCGCCGTTTACCCGGCCTGTGTAAGAGTCACAACTATTATGGCCGTTTACCCGGCCTGTGTAAGAGTCACAACTACTATGGCCGTTTACCCAGCCTGTGTAAGAGTCACAACTACTATCGCCGTTTACCCGGCCTGTGTAAGAGTCACAACTACTATGGCCGTTTACCCGGCCTGTGTAAGAGTCACAACTACTATCGCCGTTTACCCGGCCTGTGTAAGAGTCACATCTACTATCGCCGTTTACCCGGCCTGTGTAAGAGTCACAACTACTATGGCCGTTTACCCGGCCTGTGTAAGAGTCACAACTACTATGGCCGTTTACCCGGCCTGTGTAAGAGTCACAACTACTATCGCCGTTTACCCGGCCTGTGTAAGAGTCACATCTACTATCGCCGTTTACCCGGCCTGTGTAAGAGTCACAACTACTATCGCCGTTTACCCGGCCTGTGTAAGAGTCACAACTACTATGGCCGTTTACACGGCCTGTGTAAGAGTCACAACTACTATCTCCGTTTACCCGGCCTGTGTAAGAGTCACATCTACTATCGCCGTTTACCCGGCCTGTGTAAGAGTCACAACTACTATGGCCGTTTACCCGGCCTGTGTAAGAGTCACATCTACTATCGCCGTTTACCCGGCTTGTGTAAGAGTCACAACTACTATGGCCGTTTACCCGGCCTGTGTAAGAGTCACAACTACTATAGCCGTTTACCCGGCCTGTGTAAGAGTCACAACTACTATCGCCGTTTACCCGGCCTGTGTAAGAGTCACAACTACTATGGCCGTTTACCCAGCCTGTGTAAGAGTCACAACTACTATCGCCGTTTAACCGGCCTGTGTAAGAGTCACATCTACTATCGCCGTTTACCCGGCCTGTGTAAGAGTCACAACTACTATGGCCGTTTACCCGGCCTGTGTAAGAGTCAAAACTACTATGGCCGTTTACCCGGCCTGTGTAAGAGTCACAACTACTATCGCCGTTTACCCGGCCTGTGTAAGAGTCACAACTACTATGGCCGTTTACACGGCCTGTGTAAGAGTCACAACTACTATGGCCGTTTACCCGGCCTGTGTAAGAGTCACAACTACTATGGCCGTTTACCCGGCCTGTGTAAGAGTCACAACTACTATCGCCGTTTACCCGGCCTGTGTAAGAGTCACATCTACTATCGCCGTTTACCCGGCCTGTGTAAGAGTCACAACTACTATCGCCGTTTACCCGGCCTGTGTAAGAGTCACAACTACTATGGCCGTTTACCCGGCCTGTGTAAGAGTCACAACTACTATCGCCGTTTACCCGGCCTGTGTAAGAGTCACATCTACTATCGCCGTTTACCCGGCCTGTGTAAGAGTCACAACTACTATGGCCGTTTACCCGGCCTGTGTAAGAGTCACAACTACTATCGCCGTTTACCCGGCCTGTGTAAGAGTCACAACTACTATGGCCGTTTACCCGGCCTGTGTAAGAGTCACAACTACCCGGCCTGTGTAAGAGTCACAACTACTATGGCCGTTTACCCGGCCTGTGTAAGAGTCACAACTACTATGGCCGTTTACCCGGCCTGTGTAAGAGTCACAACTACTATCGCCGTTTACCCGGCCTGTGTAAGAGTCAAAACTACTATGGCCGTTTACCCGGCCTGTGTAAGAGTCACAACTACTATCGCCGTTTACCCGGCCTGTGTAAGAGTCACATCTACTATCGCCGTTTACCCGGCCTGTGTAAGAGTCACAACTACTATGGCCGTTTACCCGGCCTGTGTAAGAGTCACAACTACTATGGCCGTTTACCCGGCCTGTGTAAGAGTCACAACTACCCGGCCTGTGTAAGAGTCACAACTACTATGGCCGTTTACCCGGCCTGTGTAAGAGTCACAACTACTATGGCCGTTTACCCGGCCTGTGTAAGAGTCACAACTACTATGGCCGTTTACCCGGCCTGTGTAAGAGTCACAACTACTATCGCCGTTTACCCGGCCTGTGTAAGAGTCACAACTACTATGGCCGTTTACCCGGCCTGTGTAAGAGTCACAACTACTATCGCCGTTTACCCGGCCTGTGTAAGAGTCACATCTACTATCGCCGTTTACCCGGCCTGTGTAAGAGTCACATCTACTATCGCCGTTTACCCGGCCTGTGTAAGAGTCACAACTACTATGGCCGTTTACCCGGCCTGTGTAAGAGTCACAACTACTATGGCCGTTTACCCGGCCTGTGTAAGAGTCACAACCACTATCGCCGTTTACCCGGCCTGTGTA
>NW_027520247.1:2500-4783 GCF_051989625.1 Stigmatopora argus
CCGGACGCACCCCTCAGCGGCAGCAGGCCTTTAAGCGTCTGGGGCTGCCTACCCGTCATCCTTGGCCGCCGCCACTCTTTCCTCGAAAGGAGATTGGTTTGCCTGAGAAAGAAATGTTCGCCGGAGTGAATCCCGCACGCCGTCCGGGTCGTCCCTACAAGGGCCGTCGGGTGCGGCGGCGGGCTCCGAGGTAGGACCGCTGAGTCAGACGGGGCGTCTCGGTCTCGCTGAAACGGTTCAGGGTAGCGACTTCGACCCCTGGCAAATGCCCCCCCTAGGGAAGATTCGTGTCGCAAGCCCTTAGTCGAACCCGCAGGGCGAAGGAACCCAGTCGCCCGAGCACCGGCGTTATAAGCCGGGCCGGCGTGAGCCCTCCTGAGGCGGGTCTTGTTTGCCAATCGGTCAGTGGGGAAAGGGTAATGGGGAGATGGGTGGGGTTCGAAATATGTTATTTCCCCGACCCATCAAAGTTCGATTCCGCCAGTTCCCAGCTTAGTTCCCAGCTCAGTTCCATGTCCAAGTCCTTGTGCCTGTTGCTAGGTCAGGTCCCACCTCGTTCGATTTCGCCAGTTCCCAAGCTCCGTTCCATGTCAGACTCCACCAAATTTCGTTTATGATTCCGCCAGTTCCCAGCTTAGTTCCCAGCTCAGTTCCATGTCCAAGTCCTTGTGCCTGTTGCTAGGTCAGGTCCCACCTCGTTCGATTTCGCCAGTTCCCAAGCTCCGTTCCATGTCAGACTCCACCAAATTTCGTTTATGATTCCGCCAGTTCCCAGCTTAGTTCCCAGCTCAGTTCCATGTCCAAGTCCTTGTGCCTGTTGCTAGGTCAGGTCCCACCTCGTTCGATTTCGCCAGTTCCCAAGCTCCGTTCCATGTCAGACTCCACCAAATTTCGTTTATGATTCCGCCAGTTCCCAGCTTAGTTCCCAGCTCAGTTCCATGTCCAAGTCCGTGTGCCTGTTCCGGGTCAGGACCCACCCCGTGTTATCATTTATCCCTGAATAACACACCATTGTCGGATTGGTGTAGACGGTTACGACCGCCTTAGTGAGTTCGCCACTCTCACTTGTCAAAATTTTTCTAAGTCCGTGTGCCTGTTCCGGGTCAGGACCCACCCCGTGTTATCATTTATCCCTGAATAGCACACCATTGTCGGATTGGTGTAGACGGTTACGACCGCCTTAGTGAGTTCGCCACTCTCACTTGTCAAAATTTTTCTAAGTCCGTGTGCCTGTTCCGGGTCAGGACCCACCCCGTGTTATCATTTATCCCTGAATAGCACACCATTGTCGGATTGGTGTAGACGGTTACGACCGCCTTAGTGAGTTCGCCACTCTCACTTGTCAAAATTTTTCTAAGTCCGTGTGCCTGTTCCGGGTCAGGACCCACCCCGTGTTATCATTTATCCCTGAATAACACACCATTGTCGGATTGGTGTAGACGGTTACGACCGCCTTAGTGAGTTAGCCACTCTCACTTGTCAAAATTTTTCTAAGTCCGTGTGCCTGTTCCGGGTCAGGACCCACCCCGTGTTATCATTTATCCCTGAATAGCACACCATTGTCGGATTGGTGTAGACGGTTACGACCGCCTTAGTGAGTTCACCACTCTCACTTGTCAAAATTTTTCTAAGTCCGTGTGCCTGTTCCGGGTCAGGACCCACCCCGTGTTATCATTTATCCCTGAATAGCACACCATTGTCGGATTGGTGTAGACGGTTACGACCGCCTTAGTGAGTTCGCCACTCTCACTTGTCAAAATTTTTCTAAGTCCGTGTGCCTGTTCCGGGTCAGGACCCACCCCGTGTTATCAGTTATCCCTGAATAGCACACCATTGTCGGACTGGTGTAGACGGTTACGACCGCCTTAGTGAGTTCGCCACTCTCACTTGTCAAAATTTTTCTAAGTCCGTGTGCCTGTTCCGGGTCAGGACCCACCCCGTGTTATCAGTTATCCCTGAATAGCACACCATCGTCGGACTGGTGTAGACGGTTACGACCGCCTTAGTGAGTTCGCCACTCTCACTTGTCGAAAATTTTTCTAAGTCCGAGTGCCTGTTCCGGGTCAGGACCCACCCCGTGTTATCAGTTATCCCTGAATAGCACACCATCGTCGGACTGGTGTAGACGGTTACGACCGCCTTAGTGAGTTCGCCACTCTCACTTGTCGAAAATTTTCTAAGTCCCTTCACACTTAGAAAAAATTCGTTAAAATCAGGAGGACCACCCTCGGACACCCCAACACCTTGCAAACGTTGTCCGAACATAGGGTGATCTACCTGGAC